>NC_066885.1:14935559-15235559 GCF_022985175.1 Labeo rohita
TTTCTTTAGCGGCTATAGAAAACCATTCCCTTTCGTTCCCTTTAGTTACTGTTGCTATGTCCGACAAGCGACGCATAATATAATAAAATATTGAATGGGAATATACGTTGCACTTGACCTATCACTACAAGACGACTCGACAGATTCGGCAGCATTCATTCGCGGAAAAATCATTAGGCCTACATAGTCTACATGTAGATTCCTTTAAATGTTAAGGGGAAGATTAAAAAAGAGAAACTGGGTCTGTGAATTCAATTCTCACAGAATCACAGTTGAATTCACGATTGAATTCATATCTTGCTACTCAGTCAGAATCTCATTAACCTGGAGTCCCAGTCTCTGTCACAATAATCATATAGGCTATGTGATGTTTTAGGCCTATTTTGCAGACATCCATTTAAAATGTAGGCAATGGCTTATAAAGAAACTTTTTCCATATCCACTTAGGTTTCTCAGCTTGCACTCTAGCATTTGTGTGGTCCAGGTAACGTTAGCTTTGCATAAAAAAAAATGGTTATCATTCGCATGGCTACTTTTACTTGAGTAAAGAAGTTAAATCAGTACTTCTACTTTTACCAGAGTATTTTTTAACACAAGTATCTGTACTTCTACTTGAGAACGAGAAGTGAGACGGACTATTTTCTTTAGCGGAAGCAATATAAATCGTTTTTAAATCAATAAACTCCTTTTAAAATCAATATTTTGTGTCAAATTATTGATTTATTTTGTAGGTAGCCATGTAATAAGCGGGATAATGTAGAGTTTGTCTTACATGTGCTTCATGAGGCACACACGCGCGGTCTCTTGCTCTCTCTCGTCATGCACGCGCTACGCGGTTTGGAGCACAGTCTCTGTCTCGCGGGCGCACTCACTCCCTCGCTCTAGATTCCGGGAGAAACTATTTGCGGCCATCAGATTCAGTGAGCTATATATTTAATATAATAATTAAAATATAATTATTGATTTTTCATTAGACTATTTTTTGGTGCCCCCTCAGCACTCGGTACCCTACGCACAGTGCGTGATGCGCGTGGTGGGAGCGGCAGCGCTGAATGAACCTTATTGAAAAGTGTTAACTTACCATCTTATCAGTTAACGGTTAATAATCGGACAATGATTTGCGGTTGTCGGCTGGGAAAATTAACCGAAATGAGCGACTGAGGTAACTTACACTGCGCAGCAGGGAGCTTGATTGACAGGTGATCTGACCAATCATACTTCGCCATCCGCCATTTGCGAACGGTCGCAAATACGTCCTTGTTGATACTTGGAAAGGAAGGAAAAATGCATCTCTTTGCCATCTGACGTGTCGCCCGGTGTGGCCCTATTGCTCGGGGACGGCGATTGTGGTTCCGTCCCGGGTTACCATGGTGACGGCTGTGAGATCGCCCCCCCCCCCTTTTTTTTTTTTTTTTTTTTTAACAGATCTGCATGATTCACATAGGTCACATTTTCAGGTCGAAAAATCCGGAATTCCGGATTAATCCGGAAAAATCACATCCCTGACTTATTTCAGTGTTTTATTTTTAATAAAACACTGTACATTATTGTACATTAGACACTTTCTATAATCACTCACTGCTACAAAGACACAATAGGATTATATATGTGTATTTGTGATCTTTTTGCACTATGTGCTGCTTCCCTCAAAATCTCTCTTCTGCACAATTTAATGCACAAATTATCTTTTTTGCACAATCTCATGTACAAATATCTCTTTTGTAAAACTTCATGTACAGTACTTATGTAAAGTTTTTTTAGTCTCAGTTTTTGTATGTGTAGTCAACTATTTATTGTAGCTATAGTATTAATAGTATATGTTTAGTCAGATGGTTAACTGTTGTATAGGTCTATAATTGCTTTTCTTATACTTGTACTCAGGCCCGGTTCTACGGGGGTGCTTGAGGGTGCTAAGCACCCCCAAACAAAAGCAAAAGCACCCTCAGATAAAATTATTAATAGCGTATTAATTTTTAAATAATGAACACGCAGACTAGACAAAAATTAATACATGGAATGGGACATTTTTTTATTCCATATCTTGCTTGCTATCATGTTAAACGTGTACTAGTTTTAACGCTGCAAATTCTGTAAAAAATACTGTAAATGCACAAGCTGAATTGTTAAAAGCGCACCTCGGGTCATGTGACACGAACCAACCAATCAGCTTCATCCTTTATAGAAACAACATTGAAAACTCAGCCAAGACGGTGAAACAGCTGATCATAGCTGTACAGGGATAGACATTTTTAAAATACATTTTGTAGCAGGGCAGTGCTAGAAAGCCATTTATCATTTGCTGAAACTAACTTGTCTTCACGGAGAGCGTAGGCCATGGTTGCCTAGTAACGACAGACGCCATGGGAGCGTAACTTAGCGCTTTGGAAAGAACGCGTTTTTAGGCGCGACATGTGAACTGCTCCTAGATGAGCATGCAGTAATAACCTTCACAGTGTATTCTTGATGTTAGATGGCATTTGTTGAAACTACAATTACGATACTAGTGTAGACGATTTATATTACTCAGTCCTATTTGGTGGTACCGTTTTCATACAGTTCCATGCATATTTTTTGTGAGCACCCTCACAATTTTCAGAAGCACCCTCAGTGATTTGGTTCTGGAACCGGGCCTGCTTGTACTGTTGTATGTTTACATTATGTTTAACTAGTATGTAGCACCGTGGTCCTGCGAGATACGACATCTCGTTCCACTATATGTCCACACATGTAGCAGAATGACAATAAAGCTCAACTTGACTTGACTTGACTAATAAATTTGAAAAGTTGTCACAAGTCTGTTTTGTGCTTTGTCATTATGGTGTATGAAGTGTAGAATGATAAACAAGTAATTTAAATCAGTTTAACATAAGGCTGCAACATAACAAAACGTGAAAAAAAATGAAGGGGTATAAATATGTTTTCAATCTATCTATCTATCTATTTCCCATGGACAAACAGAAAAACTGCTCTATTCCAGTACCTGTGCATCGACCTCGTCAAACAACTGGCACCAGGGTGAGTTCAGCGCACGGATAGTAAACTCATACGCACACAGGAAGAAAGCTCCTTCCACTGAATCTGTGAAGCAAAATAAATACTAGGACAATTAGTTATTGAGTCATTAAGTTATAAGTCATTAGCTAACCCATTAGACTTTCGTTCTTTTTCAGATTTCTTTGTAAAATCTAGATATTTGATGAAAACGTGTTTGTGTACATGGAAATCTGATATTTCACTCTGCTCTTGCGGCAAAATAATAATAATAATAATAATAAAATAAAAATGGAATAAAATAAAAAAATCAACACTGCCATCTCATGGTCATACTAAAGACTGCAGTAGCTACAATATGCAATATTCTTTCCCTCTCTCACAATCTCTCACTCCCTGTTTGTGCATAGATATACAACTGCTGACAGCAGCAGATCAAGTGAGCAGCCCTGACCTCTAAACTTTGAGTAAGTAAATCCAGCTTTGTGAACTGTGGAATGGATTTCTCGCTTTTGTGGTTCTCATTCCCAACTGATCTCATCTTAATTCTGTTCTCCAGAGAAAAAGACGAGCAACCTGTCCACTATAGAATTCTTCTACACTATTTCATATAGAAACTTTCATCTATTTTACCAAAAAAACCTGAAATGATATGGATATTATCCCACTATTTAATTCAAAGTTTTAAAAAAATAGCAGAAGGATTGGAAATAGTATTTCAACCTCATTAAGATGCATATTTCAACGACTCAAACAGAAAAGGTGCTAGAATTCAACATTCTTTTTGAAAAAATCTAAATGAATGTGTGTCTGTATGCTGAAATGCAAACTTTTTTCCATGGCTCTATAATTTAACCTATGGGGCATATTATCTTTCTGTCTTAGATTCTCATCTTTATGTTCTCATGTTTATCAGTCTGACAAGCAATCGAGAAGGAAGTTTGTGTAGTAATATACTGATGAGCAAGGTTTTGTGGTTGTGGGTGCAAGAGCATAAACTTTAGAGGGAACTGAATTTACCAAACATATTCTGAAATTTGGTGATGATACAACAGCGCTTTCCATAAAACAAAACCAACACAGAGTAAACAAATTATGATCGTACTTCTAAACTGAACAGTAATATTTTGGTTACTGCTTTATTTCAGCATATGTGATTGTGTATCAAGGTCATGATCATAGTAAGCCATCACTGACCATCGGTAATGCTCGCATATGGGACTTCCAGCCTGTCAGCCATTTTTTCCGTTACTCTTTTCATCTCAGGGCCTTCATTAAAATGTTTCACTTCCTCCAAGGCGCTCTTGTTGTTCTCCACTTCTTTCACGAACCGTTCGCACTGGTCAAAGTAACGCATCAAAGCGTCGTTCACAACTGGTTTAAACTCATCTAGTGAATCTAGTGAGACAGAAAATATAAAACACTGTCAGTTTATAATCATGGCATTTTGGCTCTTAAAAATCTTGTATGCAGACCCCAGATTATAGTCTAATGCTGCATTCACTCCATGCCCTACGGTAATTAAGACATAACGTGAAGGCAGCATTAAGCTAAATTAAGCACATGTTCATTTTGGAAAACAGTGATTTTAACAGTAAGGCATGCAGATGATTCAGTGCTTGCGGTAACTGCAGGGCTGGGCCCTCATGCATTACCTTCCATGCTGAGTCCGTTTATTAGTCCCTCCCTGAAAGCGATGGTACTGTTCACACACCTGTGCTTGGAACTAGTGATCAGTTTCACGCGTCCGTGACGCACATTGTCCTGGGTCAGCAAAGAAGGGAACCACTTGATGAGTCTCTGCGCCAGATGCCTGTGATCCGCACGGCCCTTGTCCACCAGTCGCCCGTCCATATCTTCCCCGTACCACATCGCCCACTGTGACTTTATCTCTGACAAACTGTTGCTGGTCACATCACGCACGACGAAATTATAAAATTCGCGCATTTTCTGAAAATTTTTAGTGGTCGGGAACCTCGTTCCGTGCCGGATTATAGCTGTCAAATGAATTTCTCTGCAATTGGATGAAGGCAGCGTCACAAGGGAGTTATTTATGGCCAAAATATCGTCGATTAAGTACGTGTTAGCCTCTTCATAGCGACCTTTGGTGCCAAAATACCTGGCGATCGCTGGTATGATGGTTTTTGTGGATGAGTGGATGCTGCAAGAAGACATAAATGCCCAGTAACTTATAATGCAATGAAAAAGAACAAAACATACTGTTGTTACCACTTGTTTGACCATGTTTGTGTTTTGGGGTGCGTTGCGCGGCGTCTCCTCTCCTTTGCGCAACAGGAAAGTGACTCATTTCAATGAGACTGTACTGGCAGGCTGATGTTTGCGGATGTTTACATGAGGACCTTGGAAATGTTGGCCAAATAGTAGCTTTCACTGCTATTCTTTACTGGTTGTGCTTGTCCTGTCATATGGTAAAAGTTACCGTGGTAAAATGTATTAAATTAACACTACCAGTCAAAAGTTTTTGAACACTAAGGTTTTTTTTTTTTTAAAGAAGTCTCTTCTGCTTACAAAGCCTGCATAAAAAACAGCAAAAGCAGTAATATTGTGAAATATTTTAAATATTATTTAAAATAACTGTTTTCTACTTAAATATATTTTAAAATCAAAGCTAAATTTTCAGCATCATTACTCCAGTCTTCAGTGTCACATGATCCTTCAGAAATCATTCTAAGATGCTGATTTGCTGTTCAAAAGACATTTTTTTTTAATTATTATTATCAATATATAAAACAGTTGTTAATTTTTTTAAGGATTTTTGATGTATAGAAAGATCCAAAGTTCAGCATAATATTTAAATAGAATTTCTGTTTCAGATTAATGCCGTTTTTCTGAACTTTTTATTCGTCAAAGAAACCTGAAAAAAGTCAAATTTGGTGAAAATCGAACCAACGGTCTAGGAGGAGTTTGAACAAGTAGGTTTTGTACATTAGTCAAAATGGCAGAAAGGAAGTTTGGCTAACTATGGTATAATTGGTATGTATGTTGTTGGCATGACCCAAGGAATGTTTTGAGACCAGTTTCATTACAATAGTCTAATGCAATCAGAAGTTATTAGCATTTTTGGAAATTTTATTATTAATGTTTAATGAATGGTGTATTACTTCTGACCAATAGGTGGTGCTGTTACCAAATTGATGTGGCGTGGTCATCAAATTCCTTGATGCCCTAAACAAAAACCGTTTCGTATATATCGACACGAAATCCATAACTTTTTGCCAGAATGGTCTGAAGATGGTCAAATTTGGTGAAAATCAGACCAACGGTCTAGAAGGAGTTCAAAAAAGTAGGTTTTTTTGAAAAGGCGCTGCCCCCAAACTTTTTGAGTACTGTCAGGGCATGGTGCCGAAGACACATACCGAGTTTCCTAACGATACGTCAATGCGTTCTTAAAGGGGTCATCGGATGTTAAGTTCACTTTTTCATGTTGTTTGAACGTTAATGTGTGTTGGCAGTGTATGTACAAATCTACCCTATAATGATAAAAATACATGCAGTGGTTTTTAATTAATCTGTAAAAATAATACCCCTTTTTCAAATCGAGCCGTTCTCAGATGCCCGTCGTTGTGGCGTCACACCGACAGAGGCCACTCCCACGATAGTTGATTGACATGAGCGTCTTACCTCAGATCAGCTGTAACAGTCCGTCCTCTTTTGTTTTGATGCCGGAGCAGGGATGTAAGTTAGACAAGAATATCTCCGATTGAGCGATTGAGGTGTTGTGTTGCTGGATGTAATTATGAACGTAGTGGTCCTCATTTACTCCTGACATCTGAGCAGTTGAAGATGCAGTAGATTACGTTTGTTTGTGAAGGGAATGCGCCTCCCGATCTACATATATCCATCTATGTTCGCGCGAATCATTCATGGTCCAGCTTCACTTACAGCATTATAAGGGTTTTTTTATGAATCTTTGTGGTCGCCTTTCCTAATAAAGTGCTAGTTAGCAAGTTCAGCGGCTAAACGCGGCTAAAGTAAACAGGCTCGTCACTCCACAGAGAGGAGAGAGGGGCGGGGCGAGCAGAGCTCATTTGCATTTAAAGCAGCCTCGACCAGAATGAGATGATTTTTGCAGAGCTGATTTTGGCATAGTAAAAAGGGTGTTTTTTTACACTACCTTTGAGAATTTTTAACCAAAGTATATTATAGACTTTTCATTAAGACCCTAAACAATCATGCAATGGGCATTCGATGACCTCTTTAAAATATAGCATTTTTTGCCAAAATTCAGTATGGCCGACACCCAGAATGGCTGACATGGGTCAATATTAGAATGATTTTCGAAGGATCACGTGACTGGAGTAATGATGCTAAAATTCAGCTTTGAAATCACAGAATAAATTATATTTTAAAATATATTCAAATAGAAAACAGTTATTTGAAATAGTTAAAATATTTAAAAATGTTACTGATTTTGCTGTAGTTTGGATCAAATAAATGCAGTTTTAAAAAACATAAAAAAAATCTTACTGTTCAAAAACTTCATGTAACTGACGGAATTAACAAAATTTACAGAATTAACTAAACTTTAAAAGTGTTATTTCTAAGACTAGATAGGTGGAAATTCATATATTCTGTGCTCTGAATACATTAGAAAAATTAAATCAAGTGACGTAAATTGGTACCAAAGTGACTATAATTAAAAACACATAAAATCACGTAGAAATTCCATAAATTATTCCATAATTCACAAAATGCTTAAATGTGTCTGTTCCTTGTATGGGTTGGTTTTGGGTGTAGTAGGCTTAAATACGTATGCATGTTAAGTATGATTACTTACTGATGTCACTGAAATAACACAATATCAATAAACAAACTACTGGACAGTATGTGCCTAGGTGTTTCAACAACATACATCCTCATACCCTTCATACCAGTGTCATAAATTGAGGGGAAAAAATCTTAAATCAAAAATTATCCATTAGCTATTAAATTTGAATATAAAAATAGGTGATATCACTAGGTGTGTGTAATATGTAGATAGATAATTTAATACACTTACATACAAATAAATCCAGTGTTATGTTTTGGTTGGACCTCGAAGAGAGGGCGGGGCGCTGAGTACTACGTCACGAGCGGTGGGATAAGACGGGATCCCCCCTCCCTCCCCTTCCTTCTTCTTCTTCACGCAGGACCGACCGCTTTAAAACCGCCCACTGACGCGCACCTCTCCAGCTTGGTATACGCGGCTAAAACCACCAACCCCATCACAACACAGTCACACTCTTCTGACGGGGATATATCACCCGACAGCGGGATTATCAGGAGAGGCGTGTTGTTTTGGCCTGGACCAGGATCGCGTCGGATCGGACGAGCTACAAGTCTTCTTTGGAAAAAATAACAACGCGGTGAGTTCGACTCAACGGAGCTGTTGATCTTCACTACCCCGGGGCCTTTCTAAAAGCACGTTTCTTGTATTTTGACGTCCACTAGTCATCTATGGGTCTCTTATAACCGCCCACTGTGGACTAGAGGAATTTATTTTCTGTTAAGATCGAGTGATCCTTTGCTGTGTAATCTCTCTTTAATCGCTTGCCTAATCTGTACCATCTCTAACGTTTCTAAAGGTAAACAGCCGTTATAAGACGACACACGGGTGGGAATCTCAGCTTTTGCCACGTATTAAACCATTTGTCGTAATAGCGCGTGATCTCGATGGCCGTAATAAAGTGTAACGTTTTTTTCTCTCGTCCGACGCGTCAGTTGACGAAAACCGTAGCAATTTCTTCCACTCATAGCGCTCGGTGACAGCCTGGTGAGTATAGTGCGAAAAGTGGGTGATACAATTTGTTAGAGGCTGAGTGGCCCACATGTTGCTTTTTGGGGTTGTTGTTTACGTAGTCCGATTTAACACGTCCTATTTACAAATCGTTGCCAAATATGCCACCGAGCGTTTAAGGCGATCGTTCACCCCAAAATTACAATTCTAAAATTCTCTCTGAGAAATATTAAGTTAAACAATTATTTATGTTTGTAATATTCTGTGCACAATAAAACGGTTTTCAATGCGCTCAAGTCAAATTGAAATTTGAACAATATTGACCGAGATATTGACAGAGATGCTTGTACTTGAAAACAACATTTCATTTGTAACCAAACACACATAGGCCTGCATTTTCCATTAACCCTTACGAAAATTAACCATGGGTTTATTGTAGTAAAATGCAGTTTTAATACAAATACCATGGTTAAACTATGATTCGTGTATCAAAACTGTGGTTAATTTGTGGTTACCATTTGTGTTGTTTGGTTTTTGTACTAAAACCATGGTTAATTTTCGTAAGGGAACCTAGGTGGCTTCAAGCCAAACATCGTTCCAACGTTGTTCCAAACCTGTATGACTTTCCATCTTCCTGTTTTGTGTTGAATAAAAAAGAAGATGTTAGAAAACATTCACTACTTTTCTACATTTTTACATAACATTTTTTACAGTCTGTTATTCTAACTAATTCTCATTTTGTATTAAGGATAAAAGAAAGTCATATGTGACTGTTGACCACAAAACCAGTTGTAAGGGTCAATTTTCTGAAATTGAGATTTATACATCAACTGAAAGCCGAATAAGCTTTCCACTGAATTTTTGGCCAAGACACAACACTATTTTAAAATCTGGAAATAGAGGGTGCACAAAGATTTAAATATTGTGAAAATCCCCTTTAAAGCTGTCCAAATGAAGATCTTAGAAATGCATATTACTAATCAAAAATTAAGTTTTGATATATTTACGGTAGGAAATTTACAAAATATCTTCATGGAACATGATCTTTACTTAATATCCTAATATATGTTTGGCATAAAAGAAAAAAATTATTTTTGGCTATAGCTACAAGTATACCCATGCTACTTAAGACTAGTTTTGTGGTCCATGGTCATATGAGTTTGTAACAACAATAGGGTGAGTATTCATTCTGAGGCGATTCCGGTAAACCTCCAAGACTGTTGAAACGGTGGCAGGCAAAATATTATTTGTTCCCGACTTCCAGTTTATTCTTTGCACTCTGAATCCAGACACAGTTGAGTAAGACCTTATCACTCTCATCTCTAGATATTTGTCACTGACTGATTAACATTTGTCCACTAGAGCTGTAAAACTACAGCTGTGTCTTCACAGTTGATACTTAGTTTACTGCCAGCAGTGAAGACTTTGACCTTGTACTCTCTGTTTTATGTGGGGAATATATGAAATATTGACCCACCAAAAGGCTGTGAAACCACGTCATTTTGATAGGAGAGTTAAAAGTTGGTCTTAAGCCACCTAGACAATTGCTTGATCTTGTTTGACGGCATGGAGTGAACAAAATCTGGAGTCAGATGTTGGCCGCAGTTCTGTAGTTTGAGACCCAAGGTTTCAGTTTGTTTCTGTCTAAAGAAGCACAAGAGTGCCTAAACCGCTTTTTTGTTTTTTTTTCTCAGGAATGACTTGAAACTAGGCCACATCACGGAAGCCATAGTGAGAAAAACGTGTTTCTAATTACTGGAAAGGAGAGCAGGAAAGAGGGAGATAATAACATACTCACATAGTCGTGTTTTACAAATAGGCTTATGCATAAAGAAGCATTTTAGTCTTTGATTTATCTGTTATTCTACGTATCAATGTAATCCTAAACATCCAAGTGATTTATTTTTTATAGTCAGATGTGATGTAAGTTTAAAACCGGTGATTTGTGTGGTTTTTGCAATGATTGAATGAGGATGTGGAGTCATTGTGACATTCCTGTTCAGTTTCTTTTACGCTCCACCCTTCTCTATCTCTAGTGGTTTCTCTTTCTATCACTCTGTTTTTCTTTTTTTACTCAGACACACATCCTCTTGTCCCTGTTTTTTTTTTTTTTCTATCATACAATTTGTCCTACTTAAAGTGAAATGTCATGTGGGCTAATTATAGGAAGAGGTCTGTATTTTTATCATCAATATCCCAGTGTATGTTAATAACAACATTCACAAGCAGGGCCTTGAATTCATGGAACCCAGTTTTTTTTTTTTTTTTTTTTTTAATGAGTAGACCATATATCATGGAAGACATTAGTAGGTCCCCCTTGTTGTCACAGATCCCAAGTGAAAGTGTATATGCATGGGGAAAATTTTAGTACTTTTCAGGTGTGTTGGCTCTGTCTTCTAGTCATCTGTTTGTTTCACTTTTTCTATCTGTAACCTTGTAATCGTGTTTGTATGAATGTTCGTCAGGCTTCTGTTAGTGCATTTAGATGGCAGGTGGTGTTTTGATGTAGTTTTAAGTGCAAGTCTCTAGAGTATTCCAGCAGTGTTTTCAACCAGTTAATGCACTGATTACACACTTCACTTCATCGCATGCATAAAAATACAGGATTACTGTACTCAATGCATATTAAGGAGGCTAAATATCAGACTTATTAACAGCATGTGCAGACTAAAGTACCGGCAGAGGGTGAGTGAGTATAATGAGGTAATAACAGCCCTCAAAGATCTTTTAATATCTGAATAAATCACCCAAACACCCTCAGTACCCCTCTGTTTGTGCCACATAAGACTGTGTGCTTGTAATTTGAAATGTAAAGATTACTTCATGAGACATTTCACTCTCTGCACACAAATTTGGTTTTCAGTTTTGTTTCGTTGTGCCAGTGTGTGTTTTTTGTGTTCGGTGGTTCAGTATCCTGTGGGCAAAGAATTGTGGGCAAAGAAGTACTCTACATTACCGTTACTGGTTGTATGTTTATTCAAATAAATTGTGTGGTGTTGTAAGCCAAATTAAGAGAAACCAAATGTAGGAGGAAAAAGTGGAATAGAAAAAGAGAATAAGGAAGAGAAATTTGGGAATGTGTGGCAGTGAATTTAAATTCGAGGAAATGCTTGCCAGTTGAGTTATTAAATTGTAAACGTGTGATCTGCAGGAGTTGTGCTTTCTAGTTATGTAGAGGTCAGATTGTTTCTGCTTAGGGGATGGTTATGAAAATATGCATACTAATAAGGTTGATTAATAAAAACAGGCAAAACAGAGGCAGAGGTGAGGTTATGGGAGTTGCAGGTGTTTAGAGGAGCTGGGTTGAAAGAGGACCTTGTCAAGGTCACAGTGAAGAAGGAGTACCAGTTTTGCAGAATATAAAGTATTGTATTTTGGTGATAACAGTATCAGCTGCTACTTTTTATTATCCACATGCACAGGGCGGGTGTGGGAACCACAGGACCTTCAGTAGACTTATGCAACAATGGACAACTTGCAACAGGAGATGCAAAAAGTAGATTGGCTTAGTTTAACTCACAAACTCCCTGCAGCTCTCTTAAGAAACCCCATTGGTTCCCCAAACACTAGTTTGGGAAACACTGCTACTCTTAAAAATAAAGGTGCTTCATGATGCCATAGAAGAACCTTTTTTTGTCTAAATGGTTCCATAAAGAACCTTTAACATCTGAAGAACCTTTCTGTTTCACCAAAGGTTCTTTGTGGTGAAAGAAGATTATTTAGATTATAAAAAGGTAAGAAAGAGATGGTTCTTTAAAGAACCTATGACTGGATGGTTCTTTGTGGAACCAAAAATGGTTCTACTCTGGCATTGCTTTGAAGAAATGCCAGAGAATCTTTAAAGCATCTTTGTTTTTAAGAGTGTAGGACTTTGTTTCTTCTATGGAACATAAAAGAAGATATTTGTTTATCTGTCGATACAATGAAAGTCAGTGGAGTTCAGTGTTGTTTTAAACCCCACTGACTTTCATCGCATCAACAAAGCCAGTTGAAACGCTTTCATTATTTCAGAATATCCTCTTTTTGTGTTGCACAGAAGAAAGTCATACAGGTTTGGAATGACTTGAAGGTGTTAAACAATGATGTCATCCTCACTTCTGGGTAAACTGCCCCTTTAACTGAACTGAACTTTAAATAAATCACTTTCTCTCTCTGTCATATAAATAGAATACAAAAATTCCCCTGGCATCAGCTGTTTAAGCTGCGTTCTTATAGCCTATATCTGGTAGAGCAACGCTAAGGCCATAGCTTTGATTCCAAGGGAATATGCATATTGTAAACCTGTATAATGTATACATAAAAAATAAACACAACAAAAATAGCGTCGGTGGTGGAATCAGGCTTGCTGTGCTAGGTAAAGGTACACATCTATGAGGAGGATGTGGGTTGTAGATGTAGGGCAGGATAGCAAGGAGAGCACCAAAACAGTGTTGATGTCTTAGTCTTGTAAGCACTGATGAATTAATCTGTGTTGTTACTTGCTTCTGAAGTCTGTCATTTCCTCATGCAGCGCTGGTAGAGCTAAAATGATTTATTTCATCTCTGAATCACAGAGACGGACATTGAAAACTTCTCCTAATGGAAAAATCCACACACATACACGCTGCAGAGCACAGTTGGAGATTCTAGTAGATGGTTTGCTTTCCTTCTCTAAAGAAACATTTGCTTTCCCACAACCTGCCAAATGGGAGAAAAACGCTGCTGCTAGAGCATGGGAAAGTAGAGAAACTGAAGCTTTTAAGGACGGTATCTCTAAGTGATCGTTTACACAACTGGTGGTTTTGCCATCTCTTGCAAAATCGGAAGATAAGTTACAAACAGCTTTATGTTCAAAAAATGCTTATGTCATCTGTTAAATTAGCATTCTTAAATGCCATGCAGATTTTAGTTTTCAGATAACAAAATGTAAAAACAGCTGTTTTGGCAGACGTTCACAGTTGATAAAACTTCTTGTTTATGACTTCTTAAGGCAAGTTTGGTTATAACTGCATGTCCACTTCTGCATTTTTACAAAATGGTGATGTGAACACAACTAACCTTACGTAACAAAACGCAAAAACCTATCAGTTTTTGGGCAAGTTATAAAGTATTGACTTAAATTATATAGTTTTAACTAAACCAAATGTAAAACTATATATTGCAGTTCTACAGTTCTGAAATGACAGTCATTTACAATTGAATGAGATTCCAAATGGATTGTACTGCCATGTGCATGATTCATTTAACTGCCTGTAAAATTTAAATATTAACCAGAATGTCCAGCTGTAAGCAAATCCAACTAGTGTGCTTCATCTGAGTAAAGGCAAATAAGCTATTTATTCCTGCTGTAACTTTAAAGAGAACTGCTGCTTCTTTGCCAGTACACACAGTGTGATAATTAGAAAACCAAGAGAGTGCTTGGCTGTCCTATATCTGTATTGACCTGCACAAGTGTGTATGTGTTGCATGACTAACTGCAGTTAGTAAAGACGTCAGTGTGTGCTGTTTGGTCAAACGTTGGTCTTTATATTGGTTATGTATTGTCTTTTGAGTTAGCAGGCGTGTTTTCATTAATTTCATGTGTGTCATTGGTTTCACTGTTTCCACCTTTCCATGAGTTGGACTATGTGCTAAAGAATGGACAATATTATTGACATGGACTTCAGTGGCCAGTGATCTCTTTCTCCTTTGCTTGCATGCACGTGTGTCTGAGTTGTGTCCTGGTATATGTGTGTTGTGTAAATATTTGCCTCCTTTTGTGAATAGAAACTGAGCCAGGTGTGTTAAGAGGCCATGTTTGTTTTAAGATGATGTAAAATGAGATGTAATCAAAACTCACAGAGCAGCTACATTAATATCTCTTGTGTATACAGCATTCAGTTTCTACAATAATGTTCTTTCAGTATCATGCAAAAATGTTGAAGGATAGAGCTGGTGAAATTAGTGCTGTCAAAATCGGCGTGTTAACGCAGGTGATTAATTTTTCCAGTTTAACGGTGTTAAAAAAGTTTAGTGCAGTGAACGCAGTGGTGGAGCTAGGGTTCTGTAAAGATGCAGAATGTCTTTATGACCACATCAGATAGGAGACTTTTAGTGTGCGGAAACGGTACATGTGACGAGGCAGCTTCAGTAGAACAACAGTGAACTGTGGTCAGATGAGATGTTGTCAGGCCATATGTCAGTAAAAATTAATTTACCTGTCCGTGTCGGAGCTCATTCTCTTCAATTGCACGCACAAATGTAGCCTGTACCCTGTAGCCTGTATTATTTCATATTAACCCATTTAAACCCACCGGCAACTATAGTTGCCACAGTTTATAGTTGTCATTTTCCTTTTGATATTATTTTTCTAGATGTTATCCATGATTTATTTCTCAATGACATGCAAGCAAACAACCAAATAAGAGGGAAAAAAAGATATTCACTCACTTCCTGTCACGTGAGGCTGTCAAGATCCTACCCCTACTTCCAGGAAGCATGCCGAGGGCAAACCCTCCCAAAGAAAGATCATTTTCATGTTACTAAGTGTTTTTTGTTGTCATATTAATACAAAATCATGGTCTCTAGAAGGTTTCTAGAATCATCCAAACAAAACAAATCTTACAAGAGAATCTTACTTTGTCAAATGTCCTACAGTTGCTGGTGGGCAAATGACTTGTCAGTACATATATATTGGGCAAATGGGGTACAACTGTGCTAATAGGTTATTAAATCAAGGTTGTTGGTCTTGTTTAGTGCTTTTTTGGGAGAAGAGAGATAGAAAAAGGGAGTTGAGAGGACACGTATGACACAACGTCCCATTCTGAAAACACAGTTCAGTTTTGAAAGAAATTGTCTGTATGAATTTATTTTTTAATGTATTTAATTGTTTTATCTTTTTATTTGTTTTTGGTTATATAGATGTCATTTTTTTTCTTCATTCTTTTTATTTTTATTAATTTATTTTTATTTACCTTTTTGATACACAATGCACTTAAGGGGCAACTTAATGGCTGGACTTTGTTCTGCACTAAGTTCCACCACTTTACGACAAATAGATATGTTGTTTGTTGTCGTTTTCACATTCAAGAGATAGGCTAGATTCAAATTTGACATTGAAGGGGCACATACAACTTATTCGACCACTGGCAATTATAGTTGCCGCACATTCAAATACGATTATCAAAAAAAAGAAAATTAAAGTAATAGCACCCAAATAAGCTAATAAACCAGCTGCTATGATGTCTGGTAATCAAAGAATAAAAGAAAAAAAGAGGAAATCAATCACTTTTGTAGCTTCAAGGATTCGTCTACATTTAATTTAGTATTTGATAACTTTATTCAATTTTTGTTTCCTATATTTATATTTCCTACTTGCTGAAAGGCACAGGTAATTAATGGGCTTATGTGAAGATTGTTTTAAAGGAGAAGTCCACTTCCAGAACAAAAATTCACATATAATGTACTCACCCCCTTGTCATCCAAGATGTTCATGTGTTTCTTTCTTCAGTCGTAAAGAAATGTTGTTGGAGAAACTTTTCTCCATATAATGGACTGCTACAGTGCCCCCAAGTTTGAACTTCCAAAATGCAGCTTTAAGCGATCCCAGCTGAGGAAGAAGAGTCTTATCTAGCGAAACGATCAGTTATTTTCATTAAGAAAACAAAAATACAGTTTAAATACTTTTTAATTTCAAACGCTCGTCTTGTCTTGCTCTGCCTGAACTCTGTGTATTCTGGCTCAGGACAGTTACGGTATGTTGAAAAACTCCAACTGTATTTTCTCCCTCAACTTTAAAAATAATTTCAAAATCATCCTACATTGCAGCAGAAGTACCGAACCAGTCTTTGCAAAGTGAACATGCAAAGAAGATAAAACACCCTCAACAAAAAGGGTAAAACCACAATATAGGACGATTTTGAAGGTGAGGGAGAACATGAAATGAGAGTTTTTCGACATACCCTAATTGTCATGAACCGGGAAAAAAACAGAGTTCAGGTAGAGCAAGACAAGACGAGCGTTTGACATTAAAAAGTATATAATTTGTATAAAACGATCGTTTCGCCAGATTCTTCTTCCTCGGCTGGGATCGTTTGCAACCGCATTTGGGATTGTTTGAAGCAATCTAATAAATGTTCAAACTGATAGCTCTCAATTATACTGTAAAGTTGAATGGCTGTAGTCAGTGTTTGAATATTAGGAAAAAAAGAACAATTTCCTAGACAAATCAGTAATGTTGGTATCAGTGATACTCACCTTCAGTAATAAAATAGTCATAATACCAACTGTCATATATAATAAATTTTATGTTTTGGAATTTCGTTGAATTAAATTCAATTTCATAGAATTCTGTGGAATGTTATAGAATGCTGTCATGCGTTTCCTTGGCATTTCCATGAAGTTTATAACATTCAGGGTTTTAAACTAGTGTGTTTTCCTTTGAAAATGCCTAACTTTTGCTACGGTTACGCCTCTAGTTTACACTACTCATTGAGGGTCATTTTTGACCCTCGAAAACTAAGACTTTTGAAAACGCTGCAAAACACGTTTTAGTTAGAAAACTCCGGGTTGCATTTCAGTGTAAACAGACCATAGTTGTACCTGTATGAATGGTCATGCATTTTCGATTGTGTAGTGTGGACTGAGATTGTTTCTGAAACACAGTGAAAACACCAGTGTTTTCATATTTCCTTTATGTAGTAATTATCAAGCAGTGAACTGGGTGAACAAGGCAGATTATTATCAGATCCGTAATCCAGTTTCATTTATGAGATTTCAAGTAATCAGGTGTTTTGAAGAATCACCCTTGTTTTATGCTTTTCTTGGGCCCGCCATTAAGAAGATTTACTGAAATATGACTGACAACCTTGGAAAACCAGTAAATGCTAAAACAGTGTTACAATATGTTTGAACTGAATCCAAGGAGTTTTCTGACAAGAGAATGAGGAAGAAAACCTCTGATGTTGATAAAAGAGAGGAAGACAGTGGACACAGGCAGGTGAGAAATAAAAGCCTTGTGTTTGCAAAGGGATTTTTGCGTTTTATAATTTAATATTGTGTTCCTGTTTTCATCAGTCATGCACTGTTTTTTTTATTATTGTACTGTCAGCTGTGTATGCTGAAGCCTGTGTTTATACACGTGGGTGTTTTCAACATCTGCTTGGTTAATTTTTTTCCCGTATCAAATGTCGTCGCACTTTGGGAAAGAAAGGCTGTGCCTTTCTTTGGTTTGCATACGAAGTATCAGCCGTAATGTTAAATGAGGATTTATAGAAAATCTTATTGAGCAGGTTTACTGAGCCAAGGTGAGATTTGTTGATTCATGTTGTCAGTTTCAGTTCATTGTTTATATGATTAACTGGAAAAACTGGTATAAACTGTAATGATGCATGCGTAATTAACATCTGAACATTCATTGTTAATAATTCATCGTTTTAAAAAGAAATGCATTGTTATAGGACAATTAAATAGACAATGTCAAGTAGAGAGGCTTTATAGATAGATTAATGTTGGCTAATGTATATTGCACACAGTAAGTTAAAACAGAATGAGCTGTTTGTCCTGAATTTTAAGAATGTTTATATAACACATTTGAACTTACTCAGCTGACCCTTGTTTGCTCACTTCTACATTTTTTTTTTTTTTTTTTAAATGTGTACTAAGATTCAGAAGCCATGGACTGCAACTTGACCTCTTGTTATTCAACAACTGCCTAAGTTAAAATTCAACTTTTACCATTTTAAAATGCAAAAACATATTTCAAGGAAGGAAGTGTTTCAGCGCTGTTTATTTCCATCACAAACACTCCTTTTATTTCTAGTAAACACAAGGATATATAATGGGATAACTTCTAACAAAACAATAAGGAAACAACGTGAACTGGTGAGTGTCTCAGATCCTCAGAGCCAAAAATAAAACCGGTTTAGTGACGTCATAGGGTTAAGGCCTGACACAAAAAGGGCGTAAAATAAACAAGAATAAATGTTGTGGAAAACTAAACTGCTTCTTACCCACAGGTCATTTCTTTAAGAGCAACATAGATCTGCTGAAGGATGAAAGCTAATGGTTCCCTGGTCATCTGACATATGGCCTGTGGTTATTTGGCATCATTTCCAAGCTGCTATTTACTTGTTGTTTCTCAGTGCTTAGTTTAGTCTTCGTTTTTTGTGAGTGTGCATGTGTGTGAGTGAATTTTTCCCCCTAAGCTGATTTAATAACCAAAGGTCTTCTAAACATAGTGTTGAGTCAGAGACTTTTAATCTCCCTCTGTCTCTCTCTCTCTTTCTCTCAGTCTAAGTTTGCTCTTTGTATCCTGCTGCATGCTCAATTACACACACAGACAAGTTACAGCTTGGCAAGTAGGAGACGTAATCCGCATATCAGAACATTGAGGGTGTGTGTGGCGTAATTATTACGTAACAAGTAATATATTGTCTATCTGTATGTCCTCAGTCAACAGTCAAAGCTTATAAATAAAGATTGCACAGCTCTACAATTAGCTAAAAATGTGTGAGAATAAAACATAGCAGTGGCCTCCCACTGTTGCTTCAGGAGGTATTTTTCCTGTTATTCAGGTATTATTCATGTTCCTATTTTCCCAAGCTTTGAAACAAAACCAAACAGCTATGAGGTGAATTGCAACATTATAAACTTTACAAAAAGCAAGTGATAATTGGGGGGGGAAATGACTCAAAATGAGTCATGTATTTTATGACTCATCCCTTGAATCATTATGAACTATTGATAAGTATTTAAAAAGTGAAAAAAAATGCAAAAAAAGAAAGAAACTTAATACTTTAATTCAGAAAGAAAAAAGCATTGAAAGTGACAGTAAAGACATTTATAATATTACAAAGGATTTTAATTTTTAAATGCTGCTCTTTTTATATATATATATATATATATATATATATATATACACACACACCATATCCATGAAGATATTTTGTAAGTTTGTACCATAAATATATCTCACATTATTTTTTGTTTGGTAATATGCATTGCTAATAACTTAATTTGGACAACTTTAAAGGCGATTTTTCTCAATAGTTTTTGTTTATTTAATTTTTGCACCTTTAGATTTTCAAATAGTTGTAACTCAGCCAAATATTGTCCTATCTTAGCAAACATACATCAATGGAAAGATTGTTTATTCAGCTTTCAGATGATGTATAGTTGTATAATACATTTTTAAACAGTTGACCCTTATGACTGGTTTTGTTACATTTTTAAGAACAGTTTACGTTATTACAGTTTTTACTGTATCAAATAACTACAGCCTTGGTGAATATAAGCGACTTATTTAAAAAATATATAATAATTTAATAGTGTAAGGGAAGATGTTTAAATAATTTTCTTTCCATTTAATTTTAAATTGATTTAAAGGATTAGTTCACTTACAGAATAATGATAATTATGATCATTTGCTGATAATTTACTGATAATTTACTCACCCCTGTGTCATCCAAGATGTTCATGTCTTTCTTTTTTCAGTCTGAACGAAATTAAGGTTTTTGAGGAAAACATTCAAGGATTTTTCTCCATATAGTGGACTACAATTGGGAAAGGGTTTCAGTGCAGCTTCAAACACGATCCCATCCAAGGAATAAGGGTCTTGTATGGAGAAACAATCTTTAGTTTTCTAAAAAAAGAAGAAAAAAATGTGCTGATCGTTTCACTAGATAAGACACTTATTCCTAAACTGTAATCGTGTAGAGCCCTTTGAGGCTGCATTGAAAGTACAATTTGGACCTTCAACCTGTTGGTTCCCATTGATATATGGAGAAAAATACTGGAATGTTTTCCTCAAAAACCTTAATTTCTTTTTGACTGATGAAAGACATGAACATCTTGGATGGCATGCAGTGGCGGCTACTGGTCTGTCAAATAGGGGAAGCTCATTTTCGGCCTACATCGTAAAATTGTCTATTTATTTATTCACAAGAATGTGCCTTATTGTCATAAGTAAGTCACAATGCAAACAATCGTAAAAAAAAAAAGCTTTAGTTTTATTATGCAAAATATGATGTATTTTTTCTTTTAGTCAGATGCTACTATATAGTATAAATATTTTGCAATTTAAATAAGGTTATTATGGAGATTTATTTATTTATTTATTTCTAAAGTATTTTAATAGAAATATAAGGTTTCATTATGTTATGTTAAAATTTTTCAAGATTACTATATATATATATATATATATATATTTATAGTCATCCTCCATGTTAATATTTAATGTAGTAATCTATATATATATATTGATTACTACATTAAATATTAACATGAATGAATGAATGAACGATCTAAAAAAAATATTAAACTCTGTAAAAGTGAAACAAGGAATGTGGTGTATAATTGTGTGAAATGTATGATGAAAATCAAGCAATTTCGCCAAGCAAATATAAAGAAATAGGTTGCAGCAGTTTTATTTCGACTGAACTTGAGAAATCCGCGATGGGACTGAGCGCGAATAGCTTCAGCGATTCCTTATAGTACAAAATCGCTGTCAGTCAAAAGGAGATGCAATCTTTCGACAGACCCTCCAATCATCATGCAGAAGCTCGGAGTCCAGGCCAGCCCACTCCTCATTTGCTCCTCATTCACCCCCAGAGACGCTGAGCGTCCGTGGGCGTGACATAATCGCAGCGTTTATCCAATGACCGTCTAGTTTCAAAGCACTGAAAAAAAACGTTCAAAGCAGCCCCATTGAAGTCAATGGACGCTGGGCTTCAACGGGGAAATGCACTGTGACGCTACGGGAATGTATGAGAAGAAAATCAAGTCAGCCGACCTGCTATATCTAACTGATTCTGAACGAACTCGTCTTTGAGATGAACGTTTTCTAACGCATTTTTAGTCAATAAAATGTTAATACAATAGTACATAATTTGACCATTAATTTTGTGACATTATAGGGGAAGCTGAGCTTCCCTTGCAGTCTTAAAGAAATCGCCACTGATGGCATGGGGGTAGTGTTGTCACGATACCAAAATGTTGACTTCAATACGGCACCTGACTAAAAAGCCAAATCTTATTTCATGATATAGTAATTTTTTTTTTTCACAAGAATTTATATGATGACATAGTCATTTTTTGTTATTTTATCTTTGTTATTAATAATAAGAACCTAGATGCACAAAACAAACTAAAACAAAGACACAAATGAAATAAAGAGGGCCCTATGAAATCTGTTTTATTTTAGAATCTATTTTAATGATTACACTAAAAACATATTTATCAAAAAGCATGTCTAATTAATTGAAATCATGAAAGTTGCAGAACTTAACAGCAATTTATTCAAAGTTTAACAAAAAATTACATGTTTTTAAGGCCCTATTTTTGTCAAATTCAGTTTTGTTTGTGAATCTCTGTTTTCTGTACATTTTCTGGATTCTATTTTAATCGTTTCATTACATTCTAATAATCAAAAGCATGTCTAATGAATTTATAAAGGATAATTAGATTTGATAAAAAATTAATTTATTATAGGCTATTTATTTTGTTTTTTCAGAAGTACTGTGTTGTGTATTTACAATTTTCTGGTAATTTTTTTTTTTTTGTGGTAAACATTCCTTAAACATTGTTTTAATAATATTTTTATTAGTAGTAGTAGTGCTACTATCTTTACGTTAAGTAATATATTAATATATTTCTGACTGTCAAGTTAAACCGAACTATTTTTTAACAGGTTGCTGTAAAGACCTTTAGGGTCTTTATTCCTGTGACGATAGTTTTCCTCATGAAGTGACTCTCAGAGCAGTTCTAGAGATTATGTTAATGTGTTCATGTACTCATATATTAAGTGGGCAGAGCCTGAAAACACTGCAAGCGTCAGGCGTATGTGTAGTAAACAAAACTGTGCATCTGCACCATTCACTAAAACAGACAGGCAGAAATACGGCTCTTATTAAAAAGCATTCTTAAAGTACCAGTACTAGTAAAATGCGGAATCGTACCGTTTTTAAAAGCAGGGTATTACAAAACTTTATAAGTACCTGTATATTGTGCAACACTATGTGGAAGTGAACTAATCCTTTAAATCTTGATACATTTTTATTGAGTAATAATCACACTGACTTTCAGTAGCACTGATCTCTGGAGAAGCAAATATGTATGTTTTCTGCAGAACTGCTGTAGATGAAGATGGTGATTCAGACAAATGTGGTTTGTTTGTTTTGGTTTGTTTTTTACTGCTGTGACTGCTGAACTACAGTTGCTATGGTTGGAAAACACTCTTAGCAAACGGAATGAATACTATCTATATATTCCTCTGACACACACAGACTGCATGCTGTGCTCACAGTTATTGTCGTTGGGCCACACTGCCGAACAGGATGTGCTAGTGACACATGCGCACGTTTTTGTAAATGTCAGCAAAAAATTAGTTGTTTTCTAGGGCTGCTAAGGCAAATAATTACTCAGTTTTTCTGTAGTAACAAATCATGATCTGTTTGCTAATTTGTATGTGCTTTTCTCTTTCAGGGCCATACGTTGGTGCACACAGACACTAAGACATTCAGCATCCTTGAGACTAAAATAAATGTTCAAATTTTCCTTAATTTAACAACCGCGAATGAGGAGGGGGTGAAAAATTGGACCTCCCAGATACTATCCTCCAATGTCCCAGAGACACTATGACTGCTGTCGGGGCACCAAACTGCTGAGTGAAAACCCCTAAAACGGCCCTTTGACTCTTTTTTACCCAGACATGAAGGAGGTGAGGCTGTGGACATGCAGTGACGTCTCTGATTGGCTGACCGACGAAGGCATGCAGGAGTACATGGATGCATTGCAGAATGTGGACGGCCCTGCCCTTTTAAAACTCTCTGAGGAAGACTTTAAGGCCTCGCCTTTGTCTCTGGTCACAGGAGACAGTGGTCGACAGCTTTTGGAACGCATAGAGACTTTGCGCTTCACCAGCCACATGAAGGCGCACAAGAACAACAACCACGAAAAAAGTCACCATGCCAACGGCCACGCTGGCATCGCCCTTGCCAACGGCAGTGTGAGCAACGGCAAGATCCCTAATGGCATTCCAAAGAACGGCTTGCATCCGGAGCCGATTCGCATCTTGATTCCGTCGCTGCCTGAGCAGGAGCGTACGCCGTATCCCACAGAGTGGTTCAAAACAGGCGTGGCCTTCCTTTACGCTTTGTTCTGCTTCCTCACCACAACAGTTGTGATCTCAGTGGTGCACGAGCGTGTCCCACCCAAGGAAGAGTCTCCGCCCCTGCCAGATAAATTCTTTGATCTGTTCGATCGTGTGGAGTGGGCGTTTTCCATCTGTGAAATCAACGGCATGCTGCTTGTGGGACTGTGGTTTACACAGTGGCTTCTGCTTAAACACAGGTTGGTTCCTTAATTATTTTGCAAGTGGTTTTAACCTACACTCCTAGTTCCTGTTAATTAAAAAAAGAAAGTACAATAATTATAATTATTGTTTAAAAAAACTTGCATGACGTTTCCAGCCATTGTTATGTACTGGATAAGCAATAAAGATAAGAATATTTGAATATACAGTTTCTACCCAATAAAATATTTCAGTCAAAAGCGTTTGAACAGTAAGATTTTTAATTTTATTATTTTTTTTTTTTTTTATAAAGAAGTCTCTTCTGCTCACCAAGCCTGCATTTATTTGATCCAAAATACAGCAAAATTACTAATATTGTGAATTTTTTTTACTATTTAAAATAACCGTTTTTTATTTGAATATATATTTTAAAATGTAATTTATTCCTGTGATCAAAGCTAAATTTTCAGCATCATTACTCCAGTCTTTAGTGTCACATGATCCTTCAGAAATCATACTAATATGCTGATTCTGTTCAAAAAAACATTTTTTATCATTATTATCAATATTTAAAACAGTTGAGTACAGTTTTTCATGATTCTTTGATGAATAGAATGATCCAGCGGCAAATCAGAATATTAGAATGATTTCTGAAGGATCATGTGACTGGAGTAATGAAGCTAAAAATTCAGCTTTGAAATCACAGGAATAAATTACTTTTTAAAAAATATTCATACAGAAAACGGTTATTTTAAATATGAAAAATATTTTAACATTTTTAACATTTTACTGTTTTTGCTGTACTTTGGATCAAATAAATGCAGGCTTGTTGAGCAGAAGAGACTTCTTTAAAAAGACATTAAAAAATACTGCTCAAACACTTTTTATTCGTAGTGTATATATTATAAAATATTATATACTATATTACAAATATTTTAGAGTTTGGCATAATTAGAAAATATTTCTACTTAATATCTCAAGAGCTTTTAAAGCAATTTTAAAGCTCTTCTTTCAAATCATTTTAAAGTGATAGTTCACCTGAAAATGAAAATTACCCCATGATTTCCTCACCCTCAAGCTAGGAAAGGTGTATATGACTTCCTTCTTTTCAAACGAATACAATCTGAGTTATATGAAAACAGTTCCTGGCTCTTCCAAGCTTTATAATGACAGTAAATGGCTGTTGAGATTCAAAAGTCCAATAAAGTGCATCCATCCATCATAAAAGTGCTCCCCATGGCTCCAGGGGGTTAATAAAGGCCTTCTGAAGCAAATCGATGTGTTTGTTTAAGAAAAATATCCATATATAAAAATTTCTAAACTGTAATCTCTAGCTTCTGTTAACTGTCATACGCGCATACACGAGAGTGGCGTTCGTTTTTGGGTCAACTATTCCTTTAAGTCATCTTGAGTTCCTTTTTGGCAGTTTGATGAGGCCCCCTAGTGAGCCCTGGCCCTCAGGTTGAAGACCACAGCATTATCCACCAACTAAAGCTTATCACAGCTTGCTAAATTGATTTCATGGCATAATCTTCTAAACAGCTGAGCATTCAACTTAAATCATTTCTTGTCGTGACTCATAAACAGTTCAGAATGCTTTCTTCAGCATTGAGATCCATAAACAATGTGACCTATGCTATGATCTGTCTGTTTTTTGACCCTGATTTCTCTCCGTTTGCAGGTCCATAGTCGGTCGCCGGTTCTTTTTCATTGTGGGAACTCTATATTTGTACAGATGCGTGACCATGTACGTTACGACATTACCTGTGCCAGGCATGCACTTCAAATGCTCCCCAAAGGTAACTGTTGAAGGGCGACAATGCCTGTAGCTTGTCAGTGAAACTAGAGCTTTATTCAGGTTAATGTTGTTCTAGTATGTGTTAATAGTGGTAAATACAGGTGTAAACAGGGTCAAGTGCTCAAACCACATTTGCTGTGAAAACATATGGCATCAAAAAACATCTTGCTGTAGTTTCAGATCTCATTCATGCCTCTAAATATAAATATGCAGATGCACAACTGATATCTCAGAGCTGCAGCAAAACGTATCTGTGGCTAGTGATCTATACTTTGGTTTGCTCTTCACACAGTGCTTGTAAAACTTGGTATAGCACATATGTAGTGTACACCACTTTAAGTTTCTTAAATAGAGGGGGGGGGTTTTGGTCAACGTGTGGTTTCATTGCATAAAAAAACCCCTCCTAAGTCTGCATTAACAGTACCCTAGAAAATGCAGTGAAGGCAGAATATTTATTTTTGAGTAAACTATTCCTTTCGGTCAAAGTTTGTAAGAGAGGATAAAGTAATAAAAGATGACGTAAATGTTTTTGTGCTTGCAAGTGCTTATACGTGTGCTTGTGTGTGTTTCAGCTGTTCGGTGACTGGGAGGCGCAGTCACGGCGGGTAATGAAAATGATGGCTGGTGGTGGCCTGTCAATCACTGGCTCTCACTCTTTGTGTGGAGATTACTTGTACAGTGGACACACAGTGATGCTAACACTAACATACCTCTTTATTAAAGAGTGTGAGTACATGTATTTATAAACAATCATGTCAAACATACTTTAAAATGTAATTTTTAGCCTCTGAATATTGTTGTGATTTGTTGGTATGGCCATCTAGTGGGCATGAAGGGCAATAACATGGATACAGAAAAATACATTATTATACAATACACAAAAGTACTTAAAATCAGTGATGCTTTTTTACAGATTCTCCACGGAGGTTCTGGTGGTATCACTGGATCTGCTGGTGCCTGAGTGCAATCGGTATCTTCTGCATCCTGTTGGCTCATGATCACTACACCGTTGATGTTGTGGTGGCCTACTACATGACCACACGCCTCTTTTGGTGGTATCATACAATGGCAAATCAGCAGGTACTTTATGTAGTAAATTAATCAGTTTTAAATCAACATTTTTCTAGGATATATTTTAAGTGGTAATCAATATTTATATGCATTTCTTGAAAAGAAAATTCAATAGAACTGCAATGAAACATTTTTGTTGTGATCAATACATTACCATAAACATTATTTGTTTATTCAAGAGATTATGAAGCAAAAATACTTTAATACATATACATATACATATACATGGATAATCTTTAATTATATTAATCAAGCTAGTAGTAAAAAAAAAAAATTGCTAAAGTAACTGTCTACACTACTAAGTATTGGTGCATTCACACATGGCATCGGATTTAAATGCATAGTTCACCTAAAAATGAAAATTCTGTCATTAATTACCCACCCTCATATTGTTCCAAACCCGCATGACCTTAATTCATCTTCGTAATGCAAATCAAGATATTTTTGATGAAATCCGAAAGTTTTCAGACCCTGCATAGACAGCAACACAACTACCATGTTCAAGGCCTAGAAAGCTAGTAAGGACTTTGTTAAAATAGTCCATGTGACATCAGTGGTTCAACTATGGAAGCCAGTTTCTGCCACTGAATAAAAATTTGGAAAAAAAAAAAAAAACAGGAAGGTAATTGTGACCTTTTTGTATCACAGTTCTGACATTTTCTGGAATTTTGACATTTTCTCTAATTCTAGCTTTTGTTCTCAGAAATGTGTGATATAAACTTGCAATTACAAGTTATAAAGTCAGGATTGAGATATAAACTTGCAAATCTGACTTTTTTCTCAGAATTGTGTGATATAAACTTGCAATTGTGAGTTATAAAGTCACAATTGCGGGATTTAAACTTGCAATTCTGAGAAAAAAAAAGTCATAATTGCAAGATATAAACTTAATTCTGAGTTTTATTCCAGTTTTGAGGGGGAAAAAAAAAGTCTGATATGTTTTTAGAATTGCAAGTTTATATCTCAGTTGTGACTTTGTAACACGAGTTACAAGGCAGAATTGTAAACTCGCAATTCTGAAAACATATCAGTCTTTTTTTTTTTTTTTTTTACCCTCAAAACTGGACTTTATAACTCGCAATTGCAAGTTTATATTATGCAATTCCGAGAAAAAGAAGTCGATTGTGAGTTTATATTTTGCAGTTCTGACTTTATAACACAATAACCTTTTTTTTTTTTTTTTTAAATAATTCAGTGGTGGAAATGGGCTTCCAAATTTAACCATAACATTATGAAACTACAAGAATACTTTTGTGTGCAAAGAAAGCTCATAAAAAGTATTCTTGTAGCTTCATAAAATTACGGTTGAACCACTGATGTCACATGGGCTATTTTAACAATGTCCTTGCTACATGGACCTTTCTGGGCCTTGGTACTTGCGTTGCTGTCTATGCAGGGTCAGAAAACTCTTGGATTTCATCAGAAATATCTTAATTTGTGTTCCAAAGACAAACGAAGGTCTTACAAGTTAGGAATGACATGAGAGTGAGTAATTAATGATAGAATTTTCATTTTTGGGTTAAATATCCCTTTAACGATTCTCATTTACTTTGAATTGCTGACGTCATGCGTTACCAAACTGAATTGTGTATCAACTTTTCATGCGCCAGTGCATGCGTTAGCCAATCGGTTCACCTTATTCAAATACCATAGCGCAGGCGCTAGCCAATCGTGTTCATGCAACACCAGAAAAGTAATATGATTGGCTGTTGTCACTATGACAGTCGCGTCAGCACCAAGCTTTAACACTGACACCCGTGTGAATGTACCTTAACGTCTGCATTTGATATATTTCGGAAGAACTGGAAAACTGTTGTTTCTTTTGTGTCCTAACTTAATCTCTTCTATTGTTCTATAGGCTCTAAAGGAAATTTCCACTGGCAACCTGTTCTCTCGTGTTTGGTGGTTCGGCCCATTCCAGTACTTTGAGAGTAACGTCCGTGGCATTGTGCCTCGAAACTATCAGCTGCCGTTCTTGTTGCGAACAATGACGAGCGCCCGGGTTAAATACAGTAAGCTGGACTCCCGTGAGTCATGACCCATGGCTCCCGATTGGCTGGAGCTCTGTGAGACTCTAAAAGAGAAACTTCTCTTCCCGTCAAGCCCTGCAAAACTGGTTGAGCACTGTGACGCATATACACCGATCATTTTGTAGTATTTGAAACATTTCAGTGTCCCTAGCAGGTATGTATATGTAGAGCAGAGCACCTAACAACTGGATTTGATTTGCTGCTCTTTATAATAGTTAAAAATGGCCAGGCCTCGACAGACTTGGTCTGGCAGAATATGTCGTTTAAAGTTCATTTACCTGCCAAAACTGTATTGAATAAACTGGAACCCTTATAGAAACAGATTTTGTTTTTAAAAAACATCTTTTTGTAATAATTTTATTAATTCTGGAGTAAGACTTTTTTCTAAATCTTTCGCAGGTTTATTTTCCAAAAACAAGTGTCGTCCAAATAGAATATCTTTTTTAGATTTGTACCTTCCTGAAAGCTGGAACCCGTACAGCTTCAGTGTTTTATAGTGCCTTTCTTCCATACACAGATATATATTTCAACATACAGGACATACACATGTAATATACACACACATTCATAATGTAGATGCTTTAAACATTTATTACAGTGTGTTAACCTGCTATGTTGTCTGTCTGAATGTCTGAAAGTTTTGTTTGGCCTGTAATCATTAAGAGAGGCAGTATGTTTGTATAGAAGCTTTGAATGTGGAAGGTCACTTCTGCCTTTCACATTACAACAATCCTTCGATTCAAACCCTGAGCACACACACTTCCCAGTGTTTTAATTTGAATGATTGTGTTCAGTTATTCATTACTGGAGATTTACACTTTTGTCAGTTGGTGTAGCAAACAAAATACAGATGAATGAAAAATAGTGAAGCTATAGTGTTCATCTGTCAAAAAAAACACTCAAATTTTGCCACGACTAAAGGGCTGTTTATACAGGATGTGTTTTGCTTTCAAAAAAGGTATTGTGTAATTGTTTTTAACATGCAAAACACAGTGATTGTGGTCAAAGATGTCTGTGTAGGGCCTGTTTACATAGCGAAACAACTAAAAGCGGTGCAGATGTGTGCCAGAATGCATCTTTGTGTTTTGTAGCTAATTTAATCCACCAAAGTTTGAACCATGAGAACAAAGTTTTCAAAGCTAGGCTTTGGAAACCATCCTAATTGACAGAAAAGATTTATTTATACAGATTAAATGTTTACAATATTACACATGAAACTAATAATGTAAGTGTATGTAAATGAGGTAATCTGTACATTAAATAACATGTAGTATTGTTGTATGCTGTACAACATAACATGTTTATCTGTCAAAGTAAATGACCCCAATATACGTGTAGTTTTAAATGATAAAAGTTTAGTAAAAGAAGCTATTCGAGGGCGTTTTTTTTTATTTTGTTTTTTTTTAATGTGAAGTGTGTCTGCTCAAATTATGCTTCCGCTAGCCAAAGGGAATCATCAAGTCTCTTGCTCAATCGCCAGAAGTGTTGTACATGTCCTAGAGCAAGAACCAAATAGAAACTGGTGTTATTTTTAACAGGTAGACTGAATGATAGACAAGACAGGCCTGTAAAACGACTGAATGAGTCTCTGAACTGTGAATGTACAATCAGTGACTGCACAGTTTAAAACTGGAAGGAAAATCAGAAGCACTTTAAATTGATACACACTTCTCCGACACACCGCACTTCATTGACCTGGAGCGTAAAAACACTATTTTATTATTCCCCCAAGTAACAGCCTGATTGATGGTTTTACTGTATGCTTTCTTTCAAATGAAACTGACAGTGGAATCAGACCTGTGAATGTGCGACATGTACCAATATGCAGCTGTAATGTATGTAACACTTAGTGTTGATATGAATGGCTGCTGTTTGCCACAGAGTTTTATTGTTTAATTTCATTTTTTTGAGAAAATGGAACATTAATAACCAGTGTTGGGTTCGAAAAGATTTTAAGTTCTAAATAATAAAGTGTTTGTTTATTTAATTGGGAAATCCAGATTGTTAAGCTGTTAATTTAGCTGAGAGAAGTGAACAGAGCATTGGCTTCTGATAAAATATCTGTAAATGCATGTTGATGTTTTTTGTTGTTTTGTTTCCTTATTGTCAATCATAAATCCAGCATTGTCAAATTACTTTATGTTGTCTAATGTAAACCAGGTTATTTGTGCTAAACAATCTCTTAATATGAGACCAGGAGTGGGGCAGATATTGAATAAAAATTTTAATATTCTGTATTGTTCTGTTTTTTTTTTTTTTTTTTCCATTACTTTACTTCAAGAATCAATTAGATGACTGCTGTTCTTCATCAGCTCTTATTTTAGATACTAGAATTTGAAATAATACTGCCTGACAAGGAATTTTTTTTTAGATCTAGATGGTTAGTCATAGCATCACTCATGCTGGCAGTATATTAAACAGATGTTGACTGTTCCACAATAACAAGTACATCATATTTTTGATATTCATTAAGTCAGACACATTTAATGATTCTTTATCTTTGTATTTTTTTTTTATCATATTTGCCACCTTATCTTGCAGCTAGGTTTACTAACAGCAAAACTGCCTTCAGGATTTACTTATAGGGGACGTATCATGAAAATCTGACTTTTTCCAACTATGATCGGTTCCCCGGTGCACCTACCAACCTGGAAAATGTGAAAAAGGACATCTCTGTAACTTTGTTTTGGTAAGCCTTTCTCTGCAAGCTTGTAAAAGTCGCTCAGATTTTGCTTCCCCTGCGACATAGAAAGGGGAACTTATTATAATATTTTGTTTCCACCCACAGTGCTGTCATTTTGTTTTTGTAAGCAACAATGGTGTACCGGTTCTAACGCCATGGTAAAATTTCGAGCAAAGCATGCTAACTGTTGTTGGCTGCACAGACAAGCACAGAACACTGTTTTGAGTCCCAGCCTCAGAGGAGACAAGAGAGCAGTGGATTTATTTATTTATTTTCTGTATATTACCCTGCTAACATATGGATCTAATATAAACATGTGATTTCTTTCCCAGCTGTTTGCCTTCACAGAAGTAAGGACAGTTTAAGCGCAATAGGACATTAAAGAGAACTTGTTTAGTACTTAGGAGTGCGTGGGGTTAATTGTAACACACATGGTTTAAATATTTCCACACACGCCAGCATAACCGAATTTACAGTATTTACTACTTGCCATAGCAACACTATACAGAGAAAAAAAGTGTGCCAAAATTCAAAAGCCTTTTGAAGATTGTTTTTCATCTCAGTTTTTAGTATCCATTTAAAATGAGACAAATATGCTATTATTTTAATCGCCAATTTGTTATTTGTCAGTCTAGATAGTTTATTTGCTTGGCAAGCCAGCAAAAGACACTAACCAGTTTTATATTCCAGTCTCACTGATGGGGAATGTTGTAACACTGCGTTACAATCTGCCCAGCGCATATTAAACTATACTATTCTATGACATTAGCAATGTAGTTTTCACTATTTACTTTTATGGATTTTAATAAAAAACCACAAGAAACAGGTGAATAAAGACTGACAATCGATGTTTAATGTTGAAAAATTATTATTTCAAGAAATGTAAAGCATTTTGGCTCGTTTATGTGTCTCGTGTTCTATGAGAGCTGTGTTTGGAGGGAGGGGAGTGTTTCTCTAATGTCTGAATGTGTTTCATCTATTTGCCCACATTGTTTTGAACTATACTGTATAGCTGTGTTTTGCCATCAGGGCCGTCCCACGCCTGGGTGCGATGTGAACCTCAAAAATTAGAATTTTTTTAATTCTTAAAAAACGCCATTTTTTAATTTGAAAAAGTTAATTGTTTTATTTTATTGACAAAATATTTTAGTTTGTCTTGTATATTTTTTTCATTCGATCAGATAACATTTCATGCTCTCATATGGTAATGTTACAGTGTTACATAGGGGCATATTGTCACTTTTCACTTCCTTTCTTTTGAGGTAAATAACGAAAAACGTATACACTGTAATTGTGAAACAAAGCGAGCAGGGAGCAGCAGCTCATTTGCATTGCGAATGCAGGAAAACACTGTTTCTGCTTCCACGCAAAACAGGCATTTTTTAAAAATGATATAATAAATGATCTGTGAGGTATTTTGAGCTGAAACTTAACAGACACATTCTGGGGACACCAGAGTCACATATCGCATAATTATGACATAAAAAGTTACATAATAAATAAATAAATAATTCTGACTTTTTATTCAATAATTATCTTTTTGTCATAATTTACTTTAATGTCGTAATTTTGACTTATGTAATAATTTAACATTTTTATCTTATAATCTTGACTTTTTATATCATAATTTGTGATAGTTTCCACCTAGTTAATCTAGTTTTTGCTAGTAAATTTCAAAGATAACAGGCAAGTAACACTTAAGCATGAAATATTGAAGAATGTAATAGTATTGTCTTGTAAAATATACTCCAATAATCAGATTTTTTACATCAACATTTTTTTTACTGTGTAATTATGACTTATGTAATAATTTCAAATTTTGACAAATTCCATAATTACATCTTTTTATGTAATTTATGACTTTTTATCATTTAATTTTGACTATTTGATGTCAGAATTATGTTTAGAATTATGACTTTATCAAATAAAGTTTCATTATGTGGGAGAAATGGGTTTCCATGCCTTCATGTTTACTTGTGTGCCGTCCAAATGCTGACTAATTCAAAGCAATATTTAAAAAAAAAAAAAAACTCATTAGCATATGATTTTTTTATATCGTTTATATTATTTTTGAATAATATGTCAGTAATTTAGTCTGTTCAGACAGCTGGTGAAAATACCTTATCTTATAACTCAACAGTTTCTGACCCATGTGATGGGAAACACTCAAACACAAGTATAGAGCACTGGTCTCAAACTGAGGAATCCCATTGCTTACATGAGCTCATGAGACCAACAAAATGACATCATTATTTTCCAGGATGGCCATGAAGAAGCTGCGTCTGTCCAGTAGCTGATCTGGAATCTGTGAGTGGCCAACACTCTGGCTTTCTGCATAAATATTTAGTCATTTAACATTAACCAGGCAATGAAGCTGTCAAAGCATCTGACTGCTAGTATACCATTCCAAAACCAGGTATATACAAAGAGACAACATGGGTTTCTTTATATGGGAGGTGTAGTCTTCTGCCACACTACTTCTGTTTTAAGATTCAGTCTGATGTTAAGTGAAAGTGAGAGCAGAGGTGTCCAGACATAGATATGTGTATAGTCTTAAGTGTAGTCTGATTTGAGTCAGACTTTACAGCATTTCCCCTTAACTGAATCATTGCGAGTTAATAAGTTATAAGTGACCCATCAAGTGCATCTTGAAGTTTTCATACGACCCTGCTAGGCGAAACCCTGAAGATGCACAAGAGTCAAATGTATTAGATAAGTGCATGGCAGAATGGTCATAAATAATTCAAACATGTGAAGATACTTGTAAAAGACCACACCTAAACTGCACAGGCAATGAAATACTGAAGGAGACATAACCAACATCATCTTACAACTAACAAAATCATTTTGGTGTGTGATGAGCATTGTAATATTTTACCATGCAAGTTTAATACAATTTCTATATATACATTATAGGCAAAAGTTTGATAGAAAATGGATTGTGGATTTTTTACTATTAAAAATAACTTTTTTCTATTTCAATATATTATAAAATGTAATTTATTTGTGGTCAAAGCTAAATTTTCAGCACCATCACTCCAGTTTTCAGTGTCACATGATCCTTCAGAAATCATTGTAATATGTCGATTTGCTGTTCAAGAAACATTTTTTATTATTATTATTATCAATATTTATAACAGTTAAGTATTTTTTCCAGGATTCTTTGATGAATTGAAAGATCTAAAGATCAGCATTTATTTGACATTAAAAGCTTTTGTTTATATATATATATATATATATATATATATATGTATATAGTAATTTTTTTATTTTTTTTGAGGGGGGAGGTGATAAAAAATACTTATTTAGCAAGGATGTTTTAAATTGATCAAAAGATGTCTATTTCAGATAAATGTTGTTCTTTTGAACTTTCTATTCATCGAAACCTGAAAAATTCTACTCATCTGTTTTAAGGATAAATATTATAATAATAGTTTTTTGAGCAGCAAATCAGAAAAGCCTATTAGAATGATTTCTGAAGGATCGTGTGACTGGAGTAATGATACTAAAAACTCAGCTTTGAAATCACAGGAATAAATTACATTTTAAAATATATTCAAATAGAAAAAAAGTTATTTTAAATAGTAAAAATATTTCAAAATTAGACAATACAGACTTGGTGAGCAAAAGAGACTTCTTTAAAAAAAACATTAAAAATCTTACTGTTTAAATTTTTTTGACTGGTAGTGTGTATATATATACTACGGATATATACACTATGGATATAGCTATGCCTTAAAAAAACGTTTATGGAAACGTCAACAAGTAGCTTACTGTGATATTCAACAGTTAACTACAGAGCTACACATCACAGCTGTCAACCCAAAAACAATGTTTGCTCATATGTTCATGTGGACAAAAAGACACCCTTTTTCTTTTTTGGGAACGACTCGTAAATATCCAAGCACGGTTCAAGGGCAGCTCTGGCATTCAGGCTAAAATTTCACACATCTGCACCTGTCGCTCCCAATGCGTTCACAATGGGCTTCCCAGATAAGATATACTGCTTGTTGTCTCTTCGTAGAACTGTATGGTAAACTGTATGGCTACAAGAGTTTAACGAATACTTTTTGAGGGCGTACAGCTGCGAGATCACTGTTTAAACTATTAAACATTAAGTTGAACAGGCAGTTTATGTCTGTGGCTTGTTTCTGCAGCAGGGTGGTGTCCACACGGATCCTGACCACACTGCCATGAGAAGACACACTCATCTCCTCAGCCATTACCGCGCCTCTGAGTAACTGAGAGATGTCCGTGGAGCTAGAAGAGGAACCAAAGTCAGACGCAAAAAGAAGATGCGCGAAACTGTTTTGGCGTTTCTTTCCTCATGTTTTCCTCATTTTATCACTCATTTTATATGCGGTTTTAGGAGCGGTAATTTTTCAAAACATTGAGTGCAATGCTTACGAGGAGCCGGAGAACATCACGGCGGTGGTGAGAAAAGTGGTGGAGACAATGCAGAATCACACAGGTCTTATTTTGAGCTTATACATATATAAATTGTAATTTAGCCTATTGTAGCCTATGTATAGGCTATGTATAGTTTCACTGCGTATATTATTCTATTTTTTTTTTTTTTTTTTATAAAATACTGTATGGTGTAAAATGTAGCTTAACTAATGTACACTTGTAATGTGAACACTGATGTATTTAAATGACATTCTATTTTAAGCTTACGTTTTAGTAAACTAGCATTTTCATTATTAGATGCCTCAAAACAGGAAAAAATAATAGAAGACATTCTGAAGAAATTCTGTGAGGAAAAGGAGAAATATCAAAACTGGAGCTTCTACGGTTCCCTTTTCTTCTCCTGTACAGTGTTCACTACTTTAGGTGAGTAGTCTTATTATTTTTCTTCAAAGTTTGTAAAGTTGTCTGTTTTATGGTATTTTAACTTGAACCAAGATATCTTAAAGTCTGTCTGTTTGTCTCAAAGTGTTGTTGCGTTTAGTGCACCATTGAGTTTGTTATTTGCATGAGAAGATCTGACCTTTGGCTTTAGTCTCTCTCCAGTGCACACACACATTTGCACCGTTGCCCACAGTAACCAGCCTAACCATGATAAGACAGAAAACAGGTGTTGCCATCAGCATGTTAGGAATTACTTTGTGCTTTTTACCCTTTACTTTATTAATTGAATCATGCGTTTTCATGTCCATTAAGATCAGTGTGTGTAAACAGGATAAGACTTCTATGGAGGATGTAACATAGTTAAATTTAGTTTGTGTTGTGATGTTCATGCAATGGGCAAAAGCTAGGTTTAAGCTAGAGATAAATTATGTAGATCATATGGTTATGGTCCTCTACCGTTATGTACTTGTCAAATATTGAAATATATGATTAAGAGCTATAAGTACGAGGCAGCTATAAGTAAACAAATAGTAATATTAAGGTTTAAATTGTCATTATCAAGTTATTTACACAACTGTTTGTAGTTTTGTGTATTTTTGAGACTTTGGAGCCCCTACAGCAGTGTTGCTAAGTCCGCGGTTTTCCCACGGAATCGGGCTACTTTAACACTGTTGCTGCTGGTTGTTTTTAATGTCCGTGGGTTAAAACGGCCCGATTATTGAATATTCATCCCCTGGAATGCTATATTTACCAGGGGAATCCCGCTAAAAAGTGTATTTTACCTCCCCAGAACATGATACGTACCTAGTTTTAAGTAGCAATTGTGCGGGTTTGTTGTGAAAACCTGGCAACCCTGTCTACAGTTAAGTGAGTTGAATTTAGTATCGTAATTTGTATAGCTGTGTGCATTTGATGCTGCTGTAAGCAATCCGCCCTCTTATTTTGTAACCCGTTCACCAAACTTACATAGTCCCATAGCAGACGTTGGTATACTTGTATACTGTAGATGGAACAGGAAACAACAGGGAGGCAAAGGAAATTCAGTAAAGCACTCAACTAGGGTGTAGGGTGTAATTGAATGTAAACTTCAATCTTTCAGGATATCTTACAGAAAAGCATTATGCAAAAGTGGCTAACACAGCAGTTTATTGCTGTGGATGTCCATTATGTTGTTCAGGAAGGGCGTATCTTTAATTATCTCAGCAGCTAACCTTAATGAGCATTGGCTTTGAGGCAGCTGAGGCGGATCAGTTGAGATGAGTTCATCTTTCTTTCTCTTACTTTCTTTTTATATCTTATTCTTTTTTACATCGACCTTTCTGACACTTGCTCTGATGAGAAAAAGATATTATCACCTACCCAGACAATAACACATTTGGCTTTCATGCTTGGACAAAAAGGGACAGCAAAAAAGGGGCATGGCTTTGGGAATGAATAAAAGAAAAGGAATAAAAGATAAAAGAAAAAATAAACACACACACACACACACTACCAGGCAAAAGTTTTAAACAGCATTTTTAATGTTTTTTAATGAAGTGTCTTCTGCTTACCAAGCTTGCATTTATTTGATCTAAAGTACAGCAAAAACAGTAAAATTTTGAAATATTTTTACTATTTAAAATAACTGTTTTCTATTTAAATATTTTAAACTGTAATTTATTCCTGTGATTTCAAAGTAAAAATTTTTAGCATCATTACTCCAGTCACATGATCCTTCAGAAATCAGAAATCATTCTAATATTCTGATTTGCTGCTCAAAAACATTTATTATTATTATGTTGAAAACAGCTGAGCAGATTTTTTTCAAGTTTCTTTGATGAATAGTACGTTCAGAAGAACAGCATTTATCTGAAATAGAACTCTTTTGCAACATTATAAATGTCTTTATCATCACTTTCGATCATTTAAAGCATCCTTGCTAAATAAAAGTATTATTTCTATAATTTATTTTCAGTGACTCCAAGATTTTGAATGGTATAGTTTATAATATTTCGAAATCTTTTTATTTCAGATAAACGCTGAGCTTTGGATCTTTCTATTTATCAAAGAATCCTAGAAAGAGAATGTACTCTGCTGTTTTAAATATTGATAATAATAATAATAATAAAATGTTTCTTGAACAGCAAATCAGCATATTAGAATGATTTCTGAAGGATCATGTTAAAAATGTAGATTTGATCACAGGAATAAATTACATTTTAAAATATATTCAAATAAAAAGCAGTTATTTTAAAAAGTAAAAACTTTTCGCAATATGACTGCTTTTGCTGCATTTTGGATCAAATTAATGCAGTCTTGGTGAGCAGAAGAAAATAAAAAAAAACATTAAAAATCTTACTGTTCAAAAAGCTTTGACTGGTAGTAATATATATGCATATATACAATTAAGAGAGAGGTCCTTTTTTCATTTGTTTATTTATTTTTGCTTAACTTCTACTGTACTTAGCACATTGCATTACTAATGCACTGATAACGACATCCAGCAGGTGGTAGTACTGAGACCTATTGGTTAAGTGGGTGAAGAAAATGAAAATTCTGTAAGAAATACAGTTTCTAACTTTCAGTTCTGTTCTGTTTTTTTTGCTTAACAGGTTATGGAAGAATGTATCCAGTAACTTTTAAAGGCAAGGTGGCTTGTATCGTGTATGCGATGGTGGGCATCCCTCTCATGCTGCTAGTCATCTCAGATGTGGGTGATATCTTAGCTGTTCTTCTCTCTAAAGTGTACACTCGCCTCAGCCTGTTCGTCAGGCAGCAGAAGTTACATCGCTTATGCATTCACAGGCATGAAAAGGCATCGCCTTCAAAACAAGTTCAAGGTGCTGATACTGATGCCACCTATACGTTCAGCCAGGATGTTATGGTGCACGAGACAAAGAACATTCAACAGGTAATAAAAACCCAGTCATCCTTCAAACGCTCTTCCGTACAGATTCGTAACAACAGAGAGATCTTTGACCTTATGATTTTTGAAGAGATCTTCAAGCCCAAAGCCACTCTGACAAAATCCTGCTCGTGCCCAGATCTCAACCGCATGGTACACACAAAAGCCAATTCCAAATTATTCATTGGCATCGGACAGGAGATGGAACGCTTTAAAGTCCCTCTGCTGGTCATCTTGCTGGTGGTATTTGCATATATGGTGGTCTGCAGTCAAATTTTGAGATGCTGGGAAGAGCAGATGAACAATTTTGATGCCTTTTATTTCACCTTCATCACCTTGACCACCATTGGCTTTGGTGACATTGTGCCTCAACACCCAAAGTACTTCATGGTTACCTTTTTGTTCATTATCATGGGCATGGCTATTATGAGTATGGCCTTCAAACTCGGCCAATCGCAAATTGTTAGCTTTTACAGGCGGGGCATACGGTGTGTTAGCATGGGCAAGGTAGGAATACACAACGACCCAGATAGTAACTGAAGGCGGGAAGAAGCATTTAGTTTTTGTGGCTTTGCTAACAGCACTTAAAATTACTACAGGAAAGCATGAGCATTCTCAGCACAAGATGGTAATGTGTTTTAATACCTATATCACTGCCTGTTTGATATAGTGGGTTGAAGGGAAATAAACCACAGTCCTGCTGCACTAAACATGTAGGAGAAAAAGGCTGAGACACTCCTGTTAACTATATCAGCCAAATTGCAAGGAAAATTTGAAGAGAATTGCATGAGACATTGTTTATTTTTGTTTATACATGTAGCTTGTCAGTAATGCAAGTCACTTAACAAATCCATTTATTCTTGGCATTCATTTATGTTCATGCAAGATGTACTGTTTAACATACTGGGTATTCATAAAATATCAGATAAGAACACTACCAGTTTTGTTTTTCTTTTTTCATTCAATGCCAAGAATAAACTTTCTGATCAATGCATCACTTTTATTGGCATTAAAATTGAGTGTGTATGTAAACTAATTTGTCCACTAATACAAAAGCTAGCATGTAAATATATGATTGAGCACCTGTAATATTTTGGCTGTGAAATGTAATATTATCAACTGTCATGTACTGTGAAACCATGTGAATAAATTAATCCTTCTGTGCAATTTGATGAGCTTGTATGCTTACAAAAATATCTGTATCCACGTCTCTTTTCTTCTTTCTCAACTAGTGCTAGAGTAGCTGCACTGAAATTAAAAGTTTGATTCGCAGGGAACACACAACAGGGAACCTTCTCGGAACTTTGGCTAATATTGTTCTCAAAACGTTCGGGTCTGGCTTCCGGTCTCATCCGCGTCTAGCCATTTTTAGCTGTACAAAACAGCTTATTTTGCTCCTCGATATTGCAAATTTGTGTCTTACCATATTATTTTGATGTTTTATCTTAATTAAGAACACACTTGTTTGTAGTGCAAACAGGTTTACCGTTTACTGCACGTTTTTATTCTTCTCGTTATTTTCCTAATAGCGGCTAATGAACCGGAAGTCTCGCCCATCGGCGTCTTTCACGTTGAATCATTGAATCATTTTTTAAAAACGTTTTAGTTGGATGTTCGTCTAACAATTTTGCAGTGTTACAATGTTACTACTTGTTTTTAGAATGTTCAGAGAACACTCAAAAGTAACATTTCCTTACTGTTTGCAAACAGAACGTTCTGTTAACGTTCGCAACACCAATTATTTTTTTAAACGTTTTGAATGTTTAGAGAACATTCAGAAGTAGCCTAATGTTTTCATAACTTAATGGAAACATTAGCAAAACGATCTTAGAACATATTTTTGTTAGGTAAGCACATGGTAATACAAAAGCTTGATTTTTCTGTAAGACACTTTGAATAAAAGCATTTTCCAAATGCATAAATGTAACATCCCACATCATTCTCCGCCACAAGATGACGCTGTTGTAAAACTATATTGAAGACGAGCGCTGCCGATTTCATCCGTTTGGTAAAACGCGCTGAAACACTTGAATATCTGACCAATGTCAAGCTGCTGGTGTTCAGTGTTAAACTCAGCAAGTGATTGCAACTTTACCTCTTTAAAATACACTAGTCAAGCATCACAATCTTAAAGCACACGTACGACTTGCATCATTTTAATATAAAAATAATAGTCTATATTTAACTTGATGTTAAATGCATTAACAGATGGTTAAACAGATGAAAATAAAATCAGTAGATAAAGTGCTCCTGCCTTTCTCATTTTTGTGTGATGCTTCATTCGTCCGTGTCACAGCACACCCCATCTGAGTTCTCTGTGAAACAGCGTGACGTCAAACACCAGTCAAGCAACTAAAACGCTCCGCATCCAGCGTGCCTTTCACCCGGGATCTGACAGCAAAGCTCAATGCAAATGTGCTTATAAGGTAAGAATTGATAGGCTACATTATTCATCGCAAATATTTAGACGTAGAAAAAAGCATCACTGTTGTTGATAGTTTATTATTCTCAGAGAGCTTCAGTGCTTATATTTATAATTGCATAAAAGTGTAAATTTACTTTATTATTTGACATATTTATCTCATATTAGTAATCATCTTCACAGGTTTCTCTCTGTACAGTATTATTAAACATTTTCAAATGTTTTGATGTCACTGACGTCCTTTGACAGTATTTTTGTTCTGTTGCAGGATCTTTTTCACTCGCTCTCTGGCAATTGGATTTTATTAAAATGGGACTATTTGATGCTCTTAGAGATTTTAGTTTATTAACATGGCTAAGAGAAGAACGACAGTCTCGGAGGCTGATTCTGCTGATCGTTTTCATAGCTTTGCTGTTGGACAACATGCTGTTGACGGTGGTCGGTAAGTGCTACTGTTGTTCACACCTGTTACATGGGCAGGCACATATGATGCCGAGAGCACATATCCCTCACGGCGACCAATGATAAACTGTTCATGCAAACAAGATGCATTTTTATGATAAAATATATTTTGATATATTATCTTGTCATAATCTAAAATACATGTAATAGTCACAAAACATACCATTTTATATATTCATAGCCTATATTTTCATATTTGATATATTTTGGCATTATGTATGCGTTATAACAATGTGAATTCAAACGAAATTCAAACGCATACAAATGCTAATTACTGCACGTAAATAATTAACAGGGCGGATCTTTATTATTATTGGAAAAAAAATGATTTTGCATATATGTTATAATGATTTATCCATTTAATAATCGGATTTAAAGCAGTTTTGTACTTATTTCTAAAACTTAGTTTTAGTTAAAAAAACGTGCTTTAAAAGTACAATTATAATCAGAATCAGAATCAGAATTAGCCTTTATTCGTCAAGTGTGCGTAAACACACAAGGAATTTGTTGTGGTTTTTTAAGGTGCTCCTGGTACATACATACATACATACATACATACAACATTTAAATAAAATAAAAAACTTAAAAATAAATAATAATGTATGAATCTGGAACAGATGATTTATGTACAGATTTGTGCATTATTTTCTCTATATACAGCTATATAAATAAGAGATGTGCATGAGTATTTACATAATAAAACTACAGAAAGAGACACGAAATGGAGAAAGAAATACAGAAATGAAATATAGAACCCAGGTAATGTTCATGTTTATCTGTTTAAACTGGAGATGGCATTTGGGAAAAAGCTGTTTTTATGTCTAGATGTTTTAGTGCTCAGGGATCTGTAGCGTCTGCCTGAGGGGAGAAGTGCAAACAGGTTGTGTCCGGGGTGAGAAGGGTCTTGGATGATGTTTCCTGCCCGTTTCTTCACTCTGGAGATGTATAAGTCCTGAAGGTTGGGCAGGTGCACACCAATGATTCTTTCTGCTGTCCTAACAGTCCGTTGCAGTCTTCTGATATCTGATAAATCTGCTTAATATGCCTACGGTAGTAAATAAAATACATTAAACTGTCCTAAACAATTGTTTCCCCGTGTAAACACTGCTCCAGTGGCTGGAGCCAAGAAACGGGCACCGTAATTAAGCTGGAAATAATACACACGATGAATGTGGCCTGTGTGTACATACAGATGGAACCAGGCGAAAACTGAACCTGTCGTTCTCTGGCTCAAGTGTTGAATGAAGAGTCTTTTGAGCGTTATCGCACACGGTGTCCCTGTGGGTTATTTACGCATGATAATGTCAAACGCATCTAACAAACCCAATTGTTCACGAGAAAGGTCAAATGTGGTCTTACAAAGCTAGATAAATCTTTGAACTTCCGTTTCTATGGAAAATGATAGAACAGTGTTTCTAGTTGTTTAAGACTGATTTGTGAGTTTCTGAATATGTTCTGATAGTAGAACAAAGGTTGCTTACTGTGAAACCTTGGAGACCATGTATAAACAAATTAATGATATCACTATCTCTGTCTCATGGTTATTATATCTTCTCTTTCCTCCGCAGTGCCTATTATTCCAAGCTACCTGTACTCAGTAGACGACGAGGCTGCTCAGTCTGTCCGGAATCACTCCATGTCCCCTCTGACCCCATCTGGAACATTTCAGAGCATTGTGTCTCTGTACGATAACACGACACGCCTAACCGGCTTCAGCCCACAGATGAGCACGGCTGGCCCAATGATCCCAGCTCCTACTTCTGTTGCGCCCCCTCAAAATAAGTCAGACTGCCCCAAAGCAGATGACCAGCTTCTGAATGAGAATGTGAAAGTGGGTCTGTTGTTTGCTTCTAAAGCAACGGTACAGCTCATTACTAACCCTTTCATAGGACCCCTCACCAACAGGTTGGTTGGTAAAGTCAGACGTTTAACTTTGAGAGCACAGCAACTAGCATTTCTCTCAGAAAGAGCATGAGATTGCATGATGTGTTTGTGTGTGTAAATGGAGTGTAAGTAAGGTGAATATTGCAGTGCAATTCTCTTTCTGCGTCTGTCTGGTGAGTGATCAGCAGTAGTGTGATCACTCGTGCATGTGGAGTCACCGCTCTACATGTTCCGTATTGGCCAGTCCAGTTTAATTCAGCACCGCTGCATTGAACGGATCCCACTAGAGCGTGGCAAAATCTTGGGACAGGTCAGCTATAATATGTGACCCTGAACCACAAAACCAGTCATGAGTCGCATGAGTATATTTGTAGCAACAGCTAAAAATACATTGTGTGGGGCAAAATTATTGATTATTTGCTTTTATGCCAAAATCATTAGGATATTAAGTAAAGATCATGTTCCATGAATATATTTTGTAAATGTCCTACCATAAATAAACAAAACTTAATTTTTGATTAGTTATATGCATTGCTAAGAACTTAATTTGGACAACTTTAAAGGCGATTTTCTCAATATTTTGATTTTTTTGCAGCCTCAGATTTCAGATTTGATGTATAATGTATGATGTATAAATCTCAATTTAAAAAAATTGACCCTTATGACTGGTTTTGTGGTCCAGGGTCACCTATTTGGTAGCAATGTGCATCACTGTTAGTGATAGACAAAGTGTAATTTACAAAATGTAAAGCAGAACTGAACAAAAACACATTATGTATATGATCTTTTAATTACGATAGAAAAATAACAACTTAATTTTACTTATGAGAGCAATGCCAGCAATACAAGTTCAATGTTTGTGGTCAAATGTAAGTGAAGTTCCATAGCTGAGACATTCCTGATTCATTTCTCATTTATAATTGCAGAATAGGATACCAGATCCCGATGTTTGCTGGTTTCTGCATCATGTTTGTGTCAACCCTAAGTGAGTACATAAAGCATAATATCTAACACTTTTTTCATTAATCTAATTTTTAAGCGTCTTTATAGGAAGTGGTGGAGAAGATGGCATATATATTTATACAATATAAGATTTTAAAGAATGACAACTAGCTACAAACTGTGTATTTCTATGTATAAATCTGTCTATTTTTTCTTTTTCTCCTGTCTGCGTTTTACTCTATGGGAAGTGTTTGCATTTTCATCAAGCTATACGTTGCTGTTTTTGGCCAGATCTCTACAAGGTGTCGGCTCTTCCTGTTCTTCTGTGGCGGGTAACAGATTTTGTGCAACCTTATGTTAGAACACAAAAGGATACTATCAAAAACTGCAGTGTAATGCTATATGATGCCTTATTTAGAGCACAATTTGTAAACCTGAGTGCACTAAAACGCATTTGACTTTGATGTTCTAAAAACTCTGCATGCATAAAGCCACTGTAATGTTAATGGTGTTCAAATGCTTGTGTAAAATGCACCCTGTTTTCCATTCAAAAATGTATGCAGCCTTGAATCTAGACTACAAAACTGGCTCCTGAAAATCCTGATTAGTTATTTAATTGTAAAAATCATATTTTATTGAGTTTGTTTTTTGGTTTATTGCTAGAATTTTGAGGGCTAATATTGTGAGCAATCACATTTGGCTCAGTCTTTTGAAAGAGACTGAAAGCAAAATTAAATGTACATCCCAAAAGGAGCATAAAAATATTTTTTTGTGATGTCACACTGATGAATGCTAAAAATAAATGCTTAAATATTTTATTGTAAAATATTGCACAAAATAATAATAGAAGCAGACATACACTACCAGTCAAAAGTTTTTGAGAAAAAAAGATTTTTAATGTTTTTTAATGTCTCTTCTGCTCATTTATTTGATCCAAAGCAGCAAACACAGTATATTTTGAAATATTTTTTGCTATTTAAAATAAATATTTTCTATTTGAATATATTTTAAAATGTAATTTATTCCTGTGATCAAACATACATTTTCATCATTACTTATTCAGTGTCACATGATTCTACAGAATTCTTTCTAATATTCTGACCAAGAAACATTTATTATTATTATTATTATTATTATACAATAAAAGTTGAATACATGTTTTCAGAATTCTTAGATGAATAGAAAGATCAAAAGATCAGCATTTGCCTGGAATAAAAAAGCTTTTGTAACATTATTAATATTTTTATTTAGCAAGGATTGCTATTAATCAAAAGTGCTTTACTGTTTTTGCTGTACTTTGTATCAAATAAATGCAGGCTTGTTGTGAAGAAGAGACTTCTTTAAAAAAAAACATTAAAAATCTTACTGTTCAAAAACTTTTGACTGGTAGTGTATGTCTACTAATACAGACAACAGACAAGAAAAAACCTTTACCCTCTGTAACTAACTATTTTTATGTATCACTATGCAGGTATGGGGATGCTGGCAAGTGTTTACACAGATGATGAGGAAAGAGGAAATGCTATAGGAATTGCCCTGGGAGGACTAGCCATGGGAGTTTTGGGTGTGTACTGTATGTTTAGGATGTTTTTTTAACATTTTGATCTGCAGAACTTGGTTTGCACAGGTACAAATGCACACCAGGCGAAGAAAGAAACATTAAGTTGGGGGTTATGCATTAAGTGCCTTTAAGTTTAAGGTTTGGGAGATAACTTTAAGTGGCATCTTTAAAACCCAAGAGCAGTGGTCAGAAGAAATTCCCTAAGTGGGGCCTGAACCTAGTGCTTCCTGTTAATGATATCATGCTTTAACCACTGTTGCAGGATGTTTAATCCTTGATAGTCCATTATTTTATTCATAATTGCAATAAAGCATTAAAAATGTTTGATCCACTGGATAAGAGCTATCTTGCAAAACAGTGCATCCTAAGTGATTACATTTTGCTGTCGTCATTAAAGCGCACAAATACTGTACTTGTTAATCAAGTGAAGAGCAGCAGAAAAATGGAGCACAATGATTTCAGTTAAAACCTATAAATATTAGTCTGGATAGTTTCCGACTTGTAATGGGTTTGTTCTTTCAGAACTCTTTATTGTTTAACTGTGGTTTGGCAACCTTGGTTGTGTAAACTGTTCTGCAGGGCAATTAGTATTGGATTTATGCCCTGTATTAATTCAAAGCATATTGACAATGTCAAGAGTTTTCAAAGTAAAGATACTTTGAAATGTATCAGTATGCAGTATACTGTATATGTGTGTGTGTTGTGCAGTTGGCCCTCCGTTTGGCAGCGTCATGTATGAGTTTGTCGGCAAGACGGCTCCTTTCCTTATCCTGGCTGTACTGGCGGTGCTTGATGGAGGTGAGTTCATCAATCTCTGTTGTTTAAACTTCCCAACATTTTACCAATCAAAACAATGTGAATGACAGATTCAGCAAAGCTTCATGTTATTGTGATACAAATGTGGTATTGAACGCTGGTGACAGAAACTCATTATAACTGAATTTCTGATGCTGAAGAATATGGCTTCATATCTGATTGTTTTTATTTTTTTTCATTTTCATGAGCAGCTCTGCAGCTATTTGTACTTCAGCCTTCTAAGGTTGAACCAGAGGTGAGTACAGTCCTTTCCTTCCTGATCTGATCTGATCTAACTGTCTGATACTAGTTAGTAGCGATGTATAGCATTAGGTAAAGGCTCACCTAAAGGTCAAGCTCTACATTTGAAAGCATTTGTGTGAGGATTTTGACAAAGAATGTGTGTTTAGGTGTGAATACTTGGGTTTTATAGATCACTGTTATTTACAATCATATTTGGGATTTAAAATGTCATAATATTCTGATCAAAAGGCTTACTATGACCTAGCAATAGATTTGCACAGCCTGTTAATCATGATTTAGGCTCACTTTTGTAATTGCTTTGCTCATTTTTGTAATTTAATGGGAAAATGTAAGTCCAACAAGCTTCACATTACAATAAATCTTTACTTGGTATTTCTCTTGTGGGTAAAAACTGAGAGAATCAGCTTTGGGGATGACGTGTGTTTAGTTCGTACTACGATTGGTCTTGTCTTATCAGTAACAGGGCTAGAATGATTTGCAAGGGGAGTTTGGGTCTCTCACACTGGGTGCTTTTAAACCTCAATATGTATTTGGGATTTAAAAAATGTTTTATGGATTACACTGTACGTATGTGTAGATTGAAGTGCATGTTGATAGCAGTGTTTGTAGAGGGACAGTGTATTTGGAATAATGCTTTGGTTTGTGTCACAGTAATAGGAAGTGTACAGTGGAGTGGCTGATCCAATCAAAGCATGTCTGACTTTGATCAATGGGGTTGATGGGTATCAGTTATTACAGAGACCCCAAGTGCCCCTACGGACTGAGTGTGTATTTATGTAGCTATTTGTTTTTGGGTGATATGTGAGATTTTGCCATCTTTCATGAGGAAGGAAGCATTTAACCCTCTGTTTTCCAGCAATAAATAATCTTAAAAAGAGATCTAATGGTAAATGTTGCTACGCTCTTAAAATGAAAAGTTCTTTATTGGAATTTATGGTTCCATGAAGAAACTTTGACATCAACAAAACCTTTGTATTGTACAAAATGAATAAAGAAGGTTCTGTTAAGACCTGTTTACAAAAAAACAAAAATGACTCTTCTGTGGCATAACTACAAATCATACAGACAGTATTCGAGACGTTTCTGTAAGATGCTGTGTGAACGGGACATTTCGAGACTCACACCTGTAAATAAATGCGGTTGTCAATCCCAAAAACTGACAGTGTGAATGTAGCCTAATGATGTGAAAGAGTAAGTCAAGTAAACCTAACATTTTAAGACAGTAACAAAAATTTGACCTCAAATATCCTTCTGCACTTTCTGCAGACTGTCAGCTACGATTATGAAAGAAACCACAAAAAGCTCTCACATGATCAATTATGTGACATAAAGATGATATTTTCAATAGATCCGAGTACATTGGTTAAAACGTTAGTTTCTTTTGTCATCATACCACAATTAAGACCAGAAGGTGATGGACCTGTCATCTGAAATCAATAATCAATCAGATCAATAATGCTTGGACATCAGGTCGTAGTTATGCTCAGACAGGTTCTTCATTCACAAGGCCCCCAGAGTGTCAATATCCAACAGGATTATGGGCAAGAATGGCCGCGAGTGACAACTAATTGTTTGGGGGCTGTGATCTTCAATGAGACCATTCGCAGAATTAATTAACCTGGTTAGGGCAGGGTGTTGGCAATGTGACAGGGTGTTTTGAGTGGGATAACATGTCTGCAGAGGAGCAGTATGTGCAGTGAAGTGGAGTAAAGAAGTGCTGATTTAATGAGGGGGGGTAATTTTCAGTCGTTGCCTGGTGACTGCTCCAAAAAAGAAATCCACTGAGAGAGCATCAGTACGGGCATTTCTTCCAACACATTGTTATGATAGAAATATCATTAATCGATTGATGAAATGTTAAAGAATGATTGTTTTCAAATAGGTTTCCATTCATGCAAAAGCATGCAAAATTCACTTTTACATAGTGTTTGCATATAAATGTGTCTTAGCAGTGTGCGGACAAAACCACCCTACAATGATACAAAAATCAATTCACTCCTTTTTTTAATCTCCAAAAACCTAAACAGTCTCAATTATTTAGCCGTTTTGATTTTCTAAGCAATATGACATCATACTGTTCAAGCTCCGCCCACAACCACTGACATACTTTCCCATATTAGCATATTTTCGCCCTCAGCAAGCTGTGCGCTGTCTGCTATTTTCTCCGCATTTAAGCAGCTGTAGCAACAACAGTGTCTGGTAAGCAATGCGGGTGTTTTGTAGTTGAATGTAAAAGTGAACATAAGAGGACGCAGTTGATTTGTTTTGTTTCTGATGGCAAGAGAAAGGGGCCGGGTGACCTGTAGCTCATTATCATTTAAAGAGACATGCACTAAAACGGCTCGCTGTGAACAAAGCTGTTTTTGAGAAAGTAAAAGGGCGTTGTTTTACATGACCATTGAGGAATTTTAACCAAATTATGTTACAGACATTTCATGAAGACCCTAAAGAATCATACAAACTTGTGGAAAATGGACATCTGATGTCCCCTTTAACATTATAAAAAGTATAAGCGTAATCTAATATGCTTTACCTTTCTTTTGGCAATACAGTCATACCTAAAGGCATATGAAAAAGAATGTTTCTGAATCCTTCAGTATGTAGCCTAGGCATTTGCACTAGAGATGCCACAATTCCCACATCAATATGGAGAGTTAAAACTGGTATATTTTGTTACTCACAAAGTTGTCTGCGATCTTCTTTGCACTGATCGCTTAGAGGTGTCATAAAGGGAACAGACTGCGTACAGGGCATGATATATATTGTTTTGTGTGACTCTCAAAGAGCCCATCTCCATGGGAGCCGTTGTGGTGACTAGGGCAAGATTTTTCAAATAGAATTATACGCCCTGACGTACATCCTTTTAGAAAAACATGCCTGACCTGAGTGACGCCAGGATTGTTAATGGAATTAAATAATTATATCCTAATAAGTAAAGTACTCTGAAAATTTCAGAAAGCTGTGGCATTCACTTCAGATGAAAAATCTTTTGAACATTTCTTTTGATTTTAGGAATGAATGGATAACTGTGGTATCCAGGATTTGTTTGCTTTGACACAAGACAATGATCCCAGTATACACTCTTAAAAACAAAAGTTCTTTATTGGCATCAATGGTTCTATGAAGAACCTTGAACATTCATGGAACCTTTCAAATGAAGGAAGGTTCTTTACATTTTTAAAATGTTCCTCAAAATCGTTCTTTTAAGAACTGTTCACTGAAAGGTTCTTTAGGGACCCAAAAATGGTTCTTCTATGGCATCACTGCAAAAACACCCTTTTGGAAGCTTTATTTTTAAGAGTGTATGATAAATTTTGACTGGCAAGTGTCTGCTGTTGTTTTCCCACTGTAATATTGATGTTCAGACTAAATTGTTTGCTATTTAAAAAAAAAAAAAAAACTGAAAATCTTTTTTTAATTAACTCATGTTTGAAATTTTTTTTCCCAGAGCCAAAAAGGAACATCACTAATTACCCTCATGAAGGATCCATACATCCTCATCGCAGCAGGTCAGACCAGTAAACACAAATTAACTGTTCATTTCTGCTGTTCTAACAAAAATAAAACTGCAAACCGTATTATCTTTTTAAAGGCAGATGTTTTTGATAAGAATAGATTCAGAATTGTGTGTTTTTGAATGCTGAACTAATGGTTTAGTCAATTATGTGTGACACTAGGTGATGTGACACATTTAATAGGGTCATCTCTCTGTGAGTGTGTGTGTGTGTATGTGAGAAAGAGAGAGAGAGTGAAGTGGTCAAGAAACACATCTGTGTTTGTCTCTGCCTCCCCTCCTCTCCAATTACAGTGGCTTGAGTGCACGGGCAAGATGATGCTGTTTATTATATCTGAGAAAGGAAAAGAATGGGCGCTGAGGGAGGGGGGAGAGATGGACAGAAAGAAAGAATTCTTCAGAGGATGAATCCACTTACCCTCCTTATTTTCTTTTTCAGGTTCCATTTGTTTTGCTAACATGGCCATTGCTATGCTGGAGCCAGCTCTGCCCATCTGGATGATGGAGACTATGTGTCCCAGGAAATGGCAACTAGGTTGGAGAATGTACTTCTTGTTAATGTGCACACTTACACGTTTCTTCAATTCCCATATTTTCACAGAAACTGTTACTGTGGGACAGATGGGAAATAGGTCAGAATTTACAGTGAAGTTATGGACCAGGGAAAAAACAGCTAATAAAGCCTAAAAAGTATGATTTATTTATTGAATATTAGTAAAAAGCTAAAGACTATCAATAAAAACATCTAGGTTGTATTTACAGCAAAATTAAAAGGAAATAAAATTTGGCATGAAGAAAAAAAATATATATATATGTATATATTTAGTTTTTAATAGAATTGTTAATTTATTTTAATTTGACCTTCTTTGTAAATTGTAAAATATATTTGTAAAGTACAATTTCAGAACAGATTTACAATCCAGACTATAAACACAATTTAAACAGTTAGTGTTTTCTGGGTTTCTCCATGGTTTTCCTGCTGTTTACAAAGCTGTGACAGATAATAAAGAGAAAGAGAGAGAAAGGAAAGCAGGGAAACAGGGAGAGTGAGGGTGGGAAAGGGAGTGTCTTTGGTCTGGCAGGATATTGAGGTGTCATTGGCAGGCAAAGGAAAGCAAGAGAGCTAATGAAAGAGAAGGAGCGGGAGAATGAGAGAAGCAGCTTCATAACAGCGTCTGTGAGACGAACAGCAGCTTTGAGATCAAACTGATAATGTGTCGTCTTATCTGAGCTCTCCCCTCTCTTTCTCTCTTTCTCCTCTCTCCTTTTAGGGGTTGCGTTCGTGCCAGCCAGCATCTCATATCTAATAGGGACCAACATCTTTGCCGTTTTGGCTCACAAAATGGGGAGGTAGGAGAGGGAAATTAATGTGTTTTTTTCTGTACTTCTCTTGCCTTATCTTCCTCCGCTTTGCTATCAGCATCCTCTGTTTTGAAACAGCTCTAAATGAGTTTCTGTCGCCAGGTTTTGTAATTGTGTTTTTAAAAATAACCCTCAGCATGCTGTTTATTTGTTTGCTTATAGTATACACACTACTTAAAATGAACCATAAGCACTTGTAAGAGGCATATGCCGAAAGGGTCTGAAATTAACCGTGTCATACCTTCGAAAACCCTTTATGTATAATGCATTATAAAAGTAGTTTTAATGCATTAATTATGCCCTGTAATGCACCTTATAATGCATTGTACAATCTCATGAATAATTGTAACCACAGTTAATACATTACAACACTTATTAATTCATTGTTACGCTATGCATTTTAAATATGGTTATAATTATTCACAATAAGATTACAACACAAATTATGAATTATAATGCGTCATACCCTTTAATAGCCTTTTTTTAATGCATTATACATAAAGGCTTTAAGTAAAGTGCATTTTTTTCTTTAAAATTATTAAATATATATATATTTTTTTTAATACAGATAGATAGATAGATAAAACAGGCATTTATGTTAAAATAGAAATCTTACGTCACATTATAAAATGTCTTATTTTTAAAAATATTATTTATAAAATATTATCACATTTAATAATATGAATTTAGTGCATCCATGTTGAATGAATTGATCAAATTAATTCAAAAAATCTTTTTGGCCCCAAACTTTTTTAATATGTTTTTTATAAAGTATGTAATTTATACATACTTTTCTGGGTTACTTCCATCAGCCATACAGGGTCAAAATGTCATTTTATACAATTTAACCGGTAGGCTATTTATTATGGTATTATTTCTAATTAAGGTACAGACCAAATATTTATTACTTGGCACTTTGAGTGTTAATTTTGGACCTTGGATGTGTGTTTGTCTGCATTCCTATATCACATATGAAATTCTCTTAAAAATGCCTGGAGATGTTTCTAAGAAAAGACAGGCTGGCAAGGCTTTTAAATTGTCAATGAAAAAACTCAGCAGGGACTGCGGTTTTGCACTGTGACATTTTACGAACTTTATGCGTCTCTATTAGAACTGGTGCTGTTGTTCAAGCTTTGTGACCTAGGTTTGTTACTGAATGTCTCAGTCCCCAGCAACCTCTGCTTCAGAACAGCAGACATTTGTTGGCTTCAACTTCAGTTGTTTTTTTCTCTTTCTCTCTTTCTGTAGATGGCTGTGCTCACTTATAGGGATGCTTCTGGTTGGAATCAGCATTCTCTGTGTAAGTTCTTTTCCACTAAATCCCTGTCAGAGATTAACCTCTCTCCACACCACACCCGTGAATATTTCAACACCTTATCTTTCTGTCACTTCAGTACTGTTGTGGCCTAATATGTGTAGTGTGTTTGAGGGCTGGAAAGAAAGTTTATTTTGAAATCTCTGACTCTCTTTGCCCTGAACATATCCTGCTTAGCAGGCAGACAGTCTGTTCTCTTATAGACGCTTATCAGATTAGACTGGAAAACAAGTTCAGATGAGAGTCAAGTACACATTTGGAATTTTGCTTATGGAAAGAAACATCAGGGTTAAAAAGGTTATGAAAAGGCACAAAAACAATGTTCTGTTTTATAGAATGTTTTACTGTATTTGTGTTTTTTACATTTTACAATTAATAAGATGTATATGCACCAGCTTCCTGTATTGAGGTCTTCTAATTGTCCAACAGGTGCCTCTTGCAAAAGACATATACGGACTTATTGTGCCAAACTTTGGTGTTGGATTTGCAATAGGTGAGCTACACTCCTTTATCTATATTAGAAGTTTCTAAAATATTATTGTAGTATGTTAATGTCAAGTCAAGCTGATCAGTTTAGTTCAATTCATTAATTATAAAACAGATTCAATTTAGCGTAACATACTTATTGTAGAGATGCTTCTCATTTTAAATAAATAATTTAAACCTGAAATGAAATGTAAATTGATATGCTAATAACACTATATATATATATATATATATATATATATATGTGTGTGTGCTACATTCAGAAAATGCAAAACTGATGTATTTTCACTTGTGGCATCAGAGTATGAAATAGTCCATATTTTGTGGTCTGCAGGTATGGTGGACTCCTCTATGATGCCTATCATGGGTTACCTGGTAGATCTGAGGCACGTGTCTGTGTACGGAAGTGTGTACGCCATTGCTGACGTTGCCTTCTGCATGGGCTTTGCATTTGGTAATTTTTCCAATTCTGTTATTAAAAATTTAGTTCACTTCCAGAATAAAACTTTCCTGAAAATTTACTCAGCCAACAGTTTGAAAGTCCAAATTGCAGTTTCAACGCAGCTTCAAAGGGCTCTAGACAATCCCAGCCGAGAAATAAGGGTCTTATCTAACGAAGCAATGTCAGTTTCTAAAAAAAAATGAAAATTTATATACCTTTTAACCACAAATGCTGACTTGCACTTGCACACATTACATAATCACGCTGGAAAGTCATGCGCGGTTAGCTCTTTGTCTGTGTACTCCGGTTCAAAAATATAGGGTACAGTGAAGATCTCCATCTAATTTTCTCCTCCAATTTCAAAATTGTCCAGCATTGTTGCTTAACCTTTTTTGATTTTCTTTGCACATTTGCTTTGTAAACACTGGGTCAGTACTTCCACCTACATCATGCTTGACCTTTCCAACCTGACTATGTAATGCATGAGCTTGAGCTAGTGCAAGATGAGCATTTGTGGTTAAAAAGTATATACATTTTTATTTTTTTAAGAAAATGAGGGATTTTTTTGCTAGATAAGACTCTGGGATCATGTAGAGCCCTTTGAAGCTACATTGAAACTGCAGTTTGGACCTTCAACCCGTTGGCCATCATTGAAGTCCACTATATGGAGGAAAATCCTGAAATGTTTTCCTCCAAAAACTTGATTTTTTGCGACTGAAGAAAGAAAGACATGAACATCTTGCGTCACACTGGGGTGAGCAAATCATCAGGAAACTTTTATTCTGGAAGTGAACAAATACTTTAATTTTCATTCATTTGAATCTCTACTTGGAAGTTTTTTAGAGGAATGTATTAGCAGCATTTAACACTCATGTGTGTCTTGTAGGTCCATCAGCAGGCGGGGCGATCGCAAGGAGCATCGGCTTTCCCTGGCTCATGACCATCATCGGTGTAGTAGACATCCTGTTTGCTCCTCTCTGTTATTTCCTGCGAAATCCTCCAGCCAACGAGGAAAAGATGGTCAGACTCCACAATATGTCATTCATCACTTTCAACATACAATCATTTTATGTAATGTCTACTCACTCTCAAACACAAATCTTAAAGCAGTGTTATAGCTCAATTGCATATATTTACAATTCATTCAAAATCCATTTTACTTCCAAAATGTGACAGTTTCCACCCAAAACAAGATATTCAATGAGAAAAACTGTAGAGACTTGATTTTATGAATAAGAAATGGATCGGATGATAGCTGTTACAAACCAGAATACAGCCAGGCCAAATGCATGTTTTGATAAAAAGTCATGTTTGAAATAATGCTTAGTCATTTCAGTGAAAGAACAACTTTTTTATAATAACATGCACCAATCATTTACAAAAATAACCATGTTAAAGGAAAAAGTTTCCATTTTGATTTCATGTTGTCTTCAACATGGAGAGTTTTAATTTGTGATTTTTGCACTTTGATGCAAAAAAGATGACTGTATCCATATGAAGAGTTCAGATGCAAAAGCCTCTAAGTGCCATCTGAAATTTTCTTCTAAAATTTGCATTTTTCTCAGGCTCCAATGTTTATGTTTGGTTATTTCACTTTAATGGCAATGAAAAGAACCTATTTATTGCTATTAAAGTGAGCCTGTAAAAAATACTGTTTTTAGAAGAACATTTCAAACGGCACTTAGAGGCTTTTGCATCTGAACTCTTCATATTCTCTTCAATAACCATATGTTCACTCTCCACCTGCCATTCACACACACTATCCTTTTGATTGCATCTCTAACTTCAAGTCACTGACATGATAGAATATGACTGCAATAGGAAATTATGTTACATAATAGATACAAATAAAAACTGCGCAGGATGCCCTTAAGCTAAGATCAAAGAGTGATGTTGATCTGAACAGACTCGTGCGTTTGCCCTCAAATGCTGCGTGATCAAAGCCAAGCATCATGGTCTTTCTTTCTCAAGAGGAGCACTACACTGTTCCTGAAGAGCACTAACATGCACACGCACACAAGCCAGATCTGTACGCCTCTGTGCTTACACACTCTTTATCAAAGCCTCATTTGCAGTGCAATAAACCAACCATCTCTCACTAGCAGTGGCGTACTGTTAATGAGACCAGCTCCGCCCACAACTGATGATGTCACAAATGGCCATTTCGGGTGCGAAATCAAATCACTAATTGAGAATTTTGAATTTAGCCCTCTTGTTCAATACTTCGATACCTAAATAAAAAATTCTGTCCACAGCAGTAGCCAACTGGATTTAAGGATTAGTTCACTTACAGAATGAAAATTTCCTGGTAATTTACTCACCCCCCATGTCATCCAAGATGTTCATGTCAGTCGAAAAGAAAATAAGTTTTTGAGGAAAACATTCCAGGATTTTTCTCCATATAGTGGACTTTAATGGTGGTCATTGGGTTGAAGGTCCAAATTGCAGTTTCAATGCAGCTTCAAAGGCTCTACACTGAACTGAACGATCAGTTACTTTCTAAGAAAAGTACAAATTTCTATACTTTTTAACCAAAGAACAAAGAACTAACCTCGGGTGACCTTTCCAACGTGATTGCATAATGTGTGAAGTTGCAGACGTGCATCTCAAAACTAGTTTTCATTTTTATTCTGGAAGTGAACTAATCCTAACAGAGTACCATCTAAAAATAAACTAAAGAAATACATACAAATTGATTTGTATGTACATACAAATTGACATATAAATAGAATAGACTAGATTGCAAAATAGATTACTACATAGGTATCTAACATTCTAAACATGAATTTAAATGTTATTTATTTGATTCATCATTTATTTATTTTGTAAATTTGAAATGCAATTTATTAATTTGTATATAATATAAATATAATTTATATAATTTATAAATAAATCGCATTTGCATAATGTTCCATGGTAATATTTTATTTATAAGTACATCTGTTTGTCAATTTGACAGGTTATTAATTTGATAAGTATTTGTTTACATTTGTTTAAAAAAACATTAATCATTATTAATATTGTTTTTGTTTGTCACTGCTGGTCTTTCATAACTTCAGGTCTTACAGAGGATTATTAGCGTCAAAGAATGAACATTTCTAAAATTTTACATTTATATAAATGAGACAAGTAATTTTGCAATTCCAGAATAAAGTTTCAACAGTTTTCTTCCGTTCCGTCTTAACACTGCTATTTCATATCAATCTTTCACGCAATCATTAGCACAAACAAATCTATAATCAACATCGGAGCGTGTGATACTTTGTTTCCGGCATAGGCACTCTCAAAAAGGATGAACTAAGTTTGAACACCTTTTTTTGCGTTGACTATTTTAACACATTTTGTGTTATTTTGTGTACATAACTGACAAAAATTGTGAAACTATAACAAATCAGTGTGTAGAAAATTAGTTGCGTTAATTGCAGGATTAGCACATGGTTGAGTTATAAGTATCACAGAATGTGTTGTCCTGAACTAGACATAAAGGTGTGTTAAGAACAACAAATATTGTGTTGTTTTTAACACCTCCTTTTTAAGGGTGTTGTGTAAATACATACAAGCTGAGTCTGTGTAAACACACAGTATATTTGTTTTGATGTGGTTTGTATGTGACATTAAATCACTGCAAATAAATGTGACGGCATAGGCTGTTAGGTGTCCCGCACACCAATAATTGTTTCTTATCTCTGTGTCTTTCCCAGGCCATTTTAATGGACTCTAACTGTTCAATGAAGACCCGTTCCTACTCCACCCAGGGCTCCAGCTACCAAATGGGCGACGATTTTGATCCCGAGAGCCCTGAATAGTCCTCATCAAAGCCCTCGGCCATGTATGTCACCCAGAGTATCTATTTTGTTGTATGAAAGAGGAAAACAACAGACTTTAAAGGAAAACCAACAATGCTAATTTGTGAGAATGTCCCATATCTGTCCCACACTGTCCTGTGGTCGTGACGGTCATGTTCTTCTGAAGCAAACCAAAGTTGTTCTCGTTGCTGTTTGTTCTCAATGTGGGAGAGGGGAAATATCTAACCAACAGCCTTATCGATATGGATAACATTTGTGTGCAATTCAAAATGCGGGATTTGAGAGAGGATAAAAGAAAAACATTAACTACAGTTTTATTCGATATAATGATATTCATATGTTCTCATTTAAAAGTCAGACAGGGTAGTAAGACTTAATGGACAGATATGTAGTGGATATTTATCGTTTGTATGTGGTGGTAGGAAAGTATGGTCTTCATATATGTATCTATCAGTCTTTTCATAGGCGTAAATGTCAGTGAAGGTGCATTCGAGTCAGATAAATGGATTATAACACCTTGAAATGGGCCTTAAAATGTTGCTATTCGTATCGTAATCAGTTCAAACTACATCATATATTATAGAGAACAGCTGAAGAACTTTTTAGGCAAATTAAAACTTGAATTTCGACATTTCAGATTAATTTCTTCAATCTGGTACATTATTTGATTCCACTGCTGTTTTAATTTAGGCTTTTGAGAAGAGTTTTTAGTGTTACTTTGCACTGAAGTGTGCAGTTTGTCCTTTTCAAAATATGTGCCATGTTTTTGTTTTGTCATGAAAAAGCAAAAGGTCTGACAGCATCAGATAATCAAGCAGGATGTCAACAAGTCCTCCTGTCCCGTTCTGTTTGTGTGACTTGTGTGATGTCCGCTAAAAATGATGTACTGTACTACAAAGATGAGCCACAGCTAAGTTTTTGATTACACATGGTGACAAACTGTTTCAGTTTAGTTAAATACAAGTAAATTATTGCTGTAAAGCATCCAGATGCTTTAGGTACTTTAGATTATATTTTGCTTTTAAAGTGTATATAGTATATATATATATATATATTTATATATTTTAGTAAGTCCTTTGAATGTGCTGTAATGCTACTACGTTCATTTGTAAAGAATGCCTCAATACTGCTCTTTCCCATTTTAGACTTTTCATTTATCTGTTTTTTGCTTCTAGGAAATGTTATTGATCTTCATTTTGAAAACTGGCTGTGAAATAAAACATAGCCTTAAATTGAGCTCCTTAAATCTTAAAGCCATATACAAAATTACTAGGGTTTATCAAGTCTATAAATTCGTATCCATTTAGTTTATTTATTTGTGTGAGGCAGTGAGCTTACTTATCAAGTCAGAGGTCTGTGCAGGTCTTTTTAGCTATTTGTATATTTATTTATTTATTATTAAATAAAGACGCATTCTATGCCTTAAAATCAGACATCCTGCTGCAAACACCTTTTAATGGCGTATCTATAAATGTTTTTGAAAAACAGAAATCGCAAACAGTCCTACAGTACACAAACCCTATCCACCTTATTTTTCCGTAATACTGGCCATTTGTAAATTTTATTGGTCTGGCTTCCGGTCTCATCCGCGTCCAGCTATTTTTAGCTGTACAAAACAGCTCGTTTTGCTGCTTGATATTACAAACTAGTGTGTCTTACCATATTATTTTAATGTATTATCTTAATTATGAACACACTGGTTCTACCGTTTACCGCACGTTGTTATATTTCGTTATTTCCCTATAGCGAATAATGAACTGGAAATCTCGCTCATAAGCTTACTTCGCGTTGAGGAATAAGGTGGATTGTTCATATGCTAAATGACAGCTTAATGTAATATTAAAAACATGGCTAATTCCCATCGTTGATTTATCCAATAGATTATATCAGGCATTTTCATATGGGCTGAACAAGTTGGTTTCTGTGGTAAATTATCTGATTAGTACAGGTAAAACAGTTTTTAAATAAGTCTTCAATATAGCTTGATTCTCCTTTATTTTCTTGGCATCATTGTACGAGAGAAACGTTCTTTTATTGCAGGATACATCCAGGAAAATAAAGTCAAAGATTTGATACACTGCATGTTTTTCTCTGAAGCTACAATCAGTTTAACGCAACAGAACTAGCCTTTGAGAAAAATCATGTTAGCTCAGCTTTAAGTATCTGCACAACTGGAGGATGTTTGTGTTGGATGAGAGGAACGGTACCCTGCTCCCAATCTGCTTTTATTACAACTGCAGTTGTGGACAGAACAAACGTGGGTGAGTCAGCAGACAAAATTTGCCAATGACACCGTGTCTACACCGGACACGATCGGTGCGGCGCGGCAAAATACTATTAAACCTATTATAATAAGTGATGCTGTCCACACTCGACAGTAAGCTAATGCCGCGTTCTGTTCATGACATACTGACAGAAAGTTTGAATGATTTGCAACGAAATCAACTGTAGCATCCGGTGTAAACACGGTGTGACGCTCCACAGGTTGGTTCCACAGTGATCTAAAACAAGGTATCTTAACTACACAGGTTTAATCAGATTGGTAAATGCCAGTGTTTGAGTTGCAGCAGTGTCCTTTAACATCAATGTCGTTTTTTAGCCTGTTTACCCAGTAAGGGTTTAGAGTATTATGTCATTTATTTTCAAACTGTTTCCAGAAATTAGTGTATGTGCCAATGTCAGTGTGTGCCTTCAGACTGGTATGTCTTGTTTGTGTTAAACTATATCAACTGGAAGGTTGGGTTGATGGTTTTATATCCAGTGTTTGATCTGGTGGTTAGGTTTTACATCAGCTTTAGAGCTCTGAAAGTAATGTGTGTGACCACAAGAGAAAATAAATGTTTGAAAGACATAATGCTTGTTTTCCCCCAATGATCTCCATCATTTTGCAAACGAAACAGACTTTACATGATTGTCAAATCATTTGAGTTCATACAGTAATGGTAAAGACTGCGTTATCCAATGAAAATCCAATCAAATCGAACTTTAATATGTTGTTCTATTGATTTAAAAAATGTGTTTTGCTTTACTCAATTGGATCAAGGTTTAAGAGTGTTATTTCCTGTTATTGATTCTTCAGTGTGGCAATCTCGTTAACGGGTTCACCACTAACAAAATGCCACCTGCTCCCAATGTCTTATTAAAGGATCAGTTCATTTCCAGAATGAAAATTTCCTGATAATTTACTCACCCCTGTGTCATCAAAGATGTTCATGTCTTTTTTTCTTCAGTCAAAAAGAAATTAGCGTTTTAAGGAAAACATTCTAGGATTTTTCTCCATATAGTGGACTTCAATGGGGATCAACGGATTGAAGGCCCAAACTGCAGTTTCAAAGGGCTCTACACGATCCCAGTTAAGGAATAGGGGTCTTATCTAGCGAAACGATTGGTAATTTTCCAAAAAAAAAAAAAAAAAACCTTTTAACCACAAATGCTCAATTTGCATTAGCTTGAACTAACACAATATGTAATGACGCACACGTGGCAAAACAATGATGTCAGATGATTTTGAAGTTGGAGAAGAAAATGACACTACAAAGAGTTTTTCGCCCCACCCTACCTTTTTGAACTGAAGTAAACAGACGAAGAACTAACCGCACATGACTTTTCCAAATCGATTACGTAATGTGTGTAGACGTGCATGCGCATCGCAGAGCTAGTGCAAGATGAGCATTTGTGGTAAAAAGTATAGAATTTTATTTAATTTTTTTGTTTCGTTAGATAAGACTCATATTTTTCAGCTGGGATCGTGCAGAACCTTTTGAAGCTGCATTTAAACTGCAATTTGGACCTTTAAACCACTGGCCACCACTGAAGTCCACAATATGGAGAAAAATCCTAGAATGTTTTCCTCAAAAAACCTTAATTTCTTCTCGACTGAAGAAAGACATGAACATCTTGGATGACATGTGGGTGAGTAAATTATCAGGAATTTTTTATTCTGGAAGTGAACTAATCCGCTACTTTTCCATTAAAGACAGGCAAGACAGACGTATTTGATTGTTGCAATCACATCTTTTGAAATATCACTCACTCTCTGGTTTCATACCATCGCAACTGGTTTCTTGCTTATAAAGTGTAGTGAAAATCACAGATGACTGAAACAAAAATTAATATTGTTCCAGTATTCATCTTGTTTCTACACTCACTGTGATAAATATCTAGCCTACAGCAGAGCAGAGTAAATGTGAAGGTGCAAAAATTACAGAGGAACTTTTTTTAATTCTAATAATTTATTTATCTCAAGTGCATAAGCAAATATGATATGTCAGTGCGTAAAGGTCTTGCAGCAAGTTTAAAAGCTGTGCACTTTGTCGGAAGATGCCCTCCACCATAAATAAAACCCACAAACGAAATCATATTTACATGAAGCAAAAACAACAACAACAACAAAAAGAAAGGATGAACCCACATGTTGAGCACTATATAAGTTCAGGGAGAAAGAACAGGGTTTAAAGTCACCTACATTACTAGGCTATTTACAATAGCGCCTTAAAACATGACACAGCTTTCAAGAACAACAACAGCTTTCCCAGAAAAGCTTAACCACAGTTTGCCAAAGAGAATGTGATGGGTTTTATTTTACTGTTTTTTTTTTACTGTGATAATTGGAGAAATATTTCAAGCGCATATGATTGTGGCATTGTATTTGAGAAGCACAGGTTTACAACAGCAGCAGCAACTAGACAAGAAGCCAAAAAAAAAAAACAAAAACATAAAAAGTGTAGTCATTTTTATGACTAATTTAGAAAGCTTACCATTTAAATGTTACTCCTTCAAAGTGATTCAAAAAGAAAAAGCTCCTTTCTGGTTTGAGCGGTAATGAACTTATGCAAATATTGCACAAGCAAAGACAAACTAATTCTACACCAGCTGAATAGGGTATGTTGTCCAAGGCCCACATGGGGCCCAACAGTGATACATACTTATCGGGCCAGGGTGAGGGGGACCCAACCTTAAAAGTGACGTCCCAGTCCCATTGAATAGATGATATAGCAGCAGAAACGTTACAAGGACAGTTAACACAGGTTGGTTAGACTAGGACAGGACTAGGAGTTTTGGTCCAACTCTAATCAAACACACCTGAAGGTAATCAAGGTCTAAGGGTTGATAGAAAGCCATAGGCAGGTCAGTTATAATCAAAGTTGGAGCAAAACTCTTAAGAACTGAACTAGGATGAAACTAGGAATTTTGTCCTCGTCACCTAAAAGCCTCGTCAAAAATGTTTAATTCAGGAAAACAGATCCAGTAATGCATGTAGCAAATTACAGTCGTTCGTTTGTAAACCACATGTAGTAACAGCAGTATCAAATCCAAGTTGATTTAAAGAAATTAAATAAATGATGAAAACTAACCAGCAATACACAGACGGAGGCCACAATAGACCCAACTTTTGAGCCTGGCAGACAGGTTACAGACTGTTAATGAACTTCCAAATTAGCTTTTGGAATTAAGGAATACTGTATGCATTGACAAGAGAGTTTTTAATGATGTTTTACACTTTGAGAGATGATGTGTTGAGAGGTGAACAGAGTAATGAATGTAAAGTGAGTCATGTGGGAGATACATTCATTAGTACACGTGTAAAATGGCAACATATCATGCCCAAACATACATGTGAGACATACTGAAAGTTGCATGATAATAAAAAAAAGAAACACAATACATAAATTAAATCAAAATTAACTGGCTGACACATTCACACAAACATAACCATTCACAAAGACCAACTGATGATGGATAAAAAGTATCCAAATTGGTTTTGAGAAAAATCGCCACCATTTTAGAACTTGATAAAGGCTCAAAGCAAATTAATTGTGAGATTATATGAGATAGTGACAATTATTGGAAACATATATTATGAAACATACATATGCAATATAAATATCCCACCCTCAAAAAAAGAAAACAGTCACATTGGCTTTGTGACACATATAAATTAGACAAAGAATGGTCCCCAAGTAGAATAATAACTTCAAGATTATCTGTCCGATGAGGATTCAACATTAAACATTCTAAAAAAAAAAAAAAAAAAAAAAAACAACAAAACATTAACATTAAAGAAATTATGCTTTAAAATTAGCAACAACTGTAAAGTAACACAAGAAAAGGTGTTTACTAGAGAGTAAAATGTTGGTTAGGAATGGCATCGTGTTCTATGGACTGTTCTTAAGGATTTAATCCTACATTTTGTAGTGGATATAGTGTAAGGCAGAGGGGCTTGAAGCTCAAAACACAATGGTCAGGGTGTATTTCCAACCATGAAAGTCACTAACAGCACACATGTATATAATTCAGTCTCTACCAATACACAAAGTTAAAATAAATATACGTATTCAAGCGCATCTTGCTTCAAGCTCACACTGACTGTCCCTATCGAAGCTTGTTATGCTTAAAAAAAAAAAAAAAAAACTGACTGCACCTTTCAGGTAAGGCAGGTAAAACTTGGTTTGATCTTGTAATGGGAATTCATATTCTGTGTATTTTATGTAATACTGCTCAAAGTCTACAGATTGATGGTTCTGTTCTCTAAAACAGTAACTAAGGACTAAAGATGGGGGAAAATATTTATTAAAAAAATTAAAATGTAAAAAAAACAAACAAACAAAAAAAACTGGTAAACTACTGACACTCTCACATAATTCCTCAATTGACAGTACATTGCAGTGATTTTTAGGAATACTTTCACAAACCTCACAAATCACCTGTGGGACACCCACAGGTCAACCAAGTCATGCTTGAGAAAAAGTCTTGAATCCCAAGTCCCGATGCCTTTTGCCATCTTTATGGTAATGCCTCTACACAGATCTGCTCCTCTGTAATCTCATCCAGCATCTGAACATCAACAGGACTGCAAATGTCACTGTCGTACACTTCTGTGCCCATCAGTGCCTCCTCCAGACCCTCGGTTTTGGCCTTCGAAAAGCCGTGCTGTTCAGACGGTGAGGTGCTTTCTACAGACTCTAGGTCTTCGATCCCAGCACGGTAGTGAATCGTGAGCAGAGTCAAAGCTTGGAGTCTTTCACCGGACTTGGCCAGAGCTGCTGAGATGAGGGCCTTGCGTCGGGAGTCAACCGTCTCTCGCTCTTCCACACTCAAAGAGTTGTTATGCTCCAGCTCCTGGTCAATCTCCTGTTGCAACTTGTCCAACATGAACTCCAGTTTCTGCGAACGCTCATCTGTTGGGAGGCCACGGTAAAGATCTCGACCGATCTCTTTGACGGCGATAAAGACGCTGTCGTCTAGCCCGCCTTCCTTGCGCATCAGTTTGGAGCCACCGCTACCGGGTGGCTGCTTAGAAGGACTAGCCCCGACATAGGTTTCGGTGTCACTGCTCTCATTGTCAGATGTGTTAGGTGTGTGTTTCGGAGAAGGTTCCACCACCCCTGGTCCCATTTCTGCAACCTGTTCTGCAAGTCTGGCTTTGGGCACTTGCCTTAGATTAAGGAGTCGAGAGCTAGTGTTGATAATGTGACGTGTAAGGCCAGTAGTTGCCCGATTGATGGTAGACTTGGCCTCGGGATCCGCTCCACGCCGGACTAAGGTGGCCACGCAGTAAGGGTAATCTGTTAGACACTTCTCCTGACACTTCTTGTGGCAGACGTAAGAACAGGTCATGCACTGCGAAGCAGCCTTGGTCCACACCTTCTTCTTGCAATAATCGCAATAAGTGGGATTCTGGAACTGAGTGTCTTGAAAATTGTGCCGCATCTCTCCGATCTGCATGCTGCTATAACCTGGTTCATCCCGGGTGACCATGAGTACCTGCTCCCGTTCCTTTTCCCGGTCTTTTAAGTCCTCCTCCTGAAGACTCCCTGCACGCTCACGTTCTACCAGTCCACTGGAGAGGTCTGACTCTCCATCTGCAAGGTAAGTGAAGTTGAGCGTAACATCTCCATAGCAGAGCTTCTCGTTGAAACCTTTGTGGGTGCTCAAGTTGCGCAAAGCAGTTCGGCTGACACTGGCCCTTGGTTCAGGAGCAGATAGACGGAAGGTGCTTTGATATTCTGCAGATGACGTAGATAAGCATTCCAGTGCTATGTGTTCCAAGCGCAAGCTGATGTGCCCCAAGCACAAGAGACTACCGAGCTTGAAGGGGTCCTTGCACCAAAGTGCTACATTAAGGAATTTGTGGTGGCTTTCCACTTCAAAGATGACAGATGCCTTGTTCCAGCGGGCAGCTCTGCTGCGGTACATGGTTTCAGACGATTCCCAGAGACCCTGCTCATCGACACTGTCCCTAGTGTTAGAGGAGCTCTCGGATATCTTGTCTTTGGCTGAATCTTGCTTGTTTGTGGCTGGAATATTTGGGGTTTCCTCTGCTGGCTCTGGGTGCTTACTTACAGGCTTTGCCTCTGGTGACTTAACAGGGATTTTCTCTACTGGCTTGTCACCGTTCCCAGGAGTGGGTTGCATTTTCTCCGGACTTTTTTCCACCACAGGTTCGTTACCTTCGACCAGGCTTTGGGTCTCTGAAGAGGCAGATGTGACTTTTATATGGGGCCTAGGAGGGACAGGAGGGCGTGCAGGTGGTGGAGGAGGGGGCACCGTTGGTCTCTGTGGTGATTCAGAAGGTTCAGCAGTCTTGAGAGTTGGCGCCTTTGGTGATTCTTTGGGCTGGGGTTTGAGCGGGGACTGAAGGTTCAATCTGCGGTTGAGAATTGGCGAGATGGAACCAAGGGGCTTGGCCAAATTGGCCACAGTTTTTTTGGGACTTTGGTTTACAGAGAGCAGGAAATCCTCTTTAGTGTCAACAGTTACTGGAGCTGCAGTTGACTTGGACTCGACGATTAGCTCCTCAAACTCAGAGTCATTGTCTCTGTTATCAGATATGTCCATGGTGGTTATTGGGGCTGGGTCCTCCTCGTAGCCCCCAGGCTGATTAAGATAGCTAGGCTCCTCCATTGGGCCTAGGGTTTCTTGGAGCGCCCCCAAGCCCACATTAGGCACCTGGTGCCGGACCGGCCTCTCATATAAGACTAACACTCTCTCTCCAGCTTGTTTTAGCAGCTTCGGCACTTGAACAGAGGACGTCACTTTGACTCCTGTGCAAATAGACATGAAGAACACTTGAAACTTTGCAAATCTATTATAAAACTGGGCATCGAATGAACTATCCACCATATCAAACATTCCATTTGAGTAGTAAAAAGTAAATGTATGCAATCTCTAACCTCCAATAGCAATGAGGCGATCTCCTCTCTGTAAGTCTGCCAGGGCAGCTGGGGAGTTTGGGGTGACAGTTTCTATGCTCACATGCACAGTGTCACCATCACTGGCAGGGACATGCCTGAACGTCATTCCCACGCTCCCAGATGGTCCTTTGATCACCTCAGTCTGCAACAGATAAGAAAAAAAAAAAAATCAGATTTACGAATAAGGTTGTGCAATTGAAGAAACTTGAGATTCACAATTATAATTAGATTCCGAGTAGATTCACAATTTGTAACATCTTTTTTCTATTGCAGGTGTTGTTCTGGCATACAATTCTTTAAGTCATAAGATCACCAAGTTCGACTGGATAGGAAAGCAGAAGTTAGGGGAAGCTTTTGTTATTAGTTGAGGGGAACTCTAGCGGTTAAGCCAAAAGACAGTGTTTTTTAAAGCTTCTTTTTTGACAGCAATAGCAGTTTATAATTAGGGCGGACAACCTACATTATGATGTGAACAAGACAGCCTTCGATTTCTATAGAAAGCTCTCTCTTCCCATCACATCCAACAATTTTCATGGTGATAAAACAATGCTCTCTAAAACGAAGGAAGGGAGGTCTGCAATTACTGCTAATTTCAATGCAAACGTGCCACGAAGTAGCAGCTGCTGTTTCGGGGCTGGCTGCATCACAAAATCCACCTGCAGGTCCACCTGCACCTCAGGGTGATACCATTCAACAACAGGTACATAAGGAGGTAGTTAATGTGCCAAACTGAGGAAAAATTCCACTGGATCCACCAAGAAAAAAAGAATAATGATCTGGACTGTATAATAGTCGCACAAACACCAGTATGATTGTTTTTCATTGATCTTTCCATGATATGTCCTCTGTGTCTCCTGTGTTCTTTCTCTCTCGTCATTTGTGCTGGGGGTGGGCAAGAAAAGACAGGATGCAGATCTACGCTGCCGAGATGGATGACTGTAATTTTGCTGCTGTCATTTGTTATAACCCTTGAGAAGGGCACTGATTGAGTTAAACATGGGATGAAAAAACAGACAATCTACTCAAGCTGGCAAGCAGAAGACTGACTTGCCCAGTTTTGACCAATGACTAACTGTCTATAGAAACATTCAAGAACCCTCTGAAAGTTCTTTGAAGGCAACTTACAAAAAACACCCAAATTCAACAGTATAAAATTGACTCTATCTATCTATGTATATGTTAATAATAAATCTATTTAACATTGATATTTTGTGATGTAAAAGCATGAAATGTTTTATTTGAATATTCACTGTTTAAAACTGTCAAGCAAGCATCACAAAAAGCTCAAAACTGATTCATCAAATTATTTCAAAGCATGTTTTTGACTTATTCAACTGCTCTGCCATTGAAGGAGGGCATTTGTGGTAACCATAGGAGTGTGTAAGAAATGAGACAAGGGGAAAACACTTGTGCCAATACTATTTGCATACATGTCAGCTGAGATGCTGAAGATAAGTTTGTTTATAACAGACAAAATAAATACACAGGAACATAAATCTTAATGACTGAAGGCCTGCTGTTAAACTCTCCACAGAGATGATTAATTCTGAACATATCCTCCCTCAGGACACAACCTGATCCCACCCTTTACACATGTCAGAGAGGGTTCGTGGGAGAAAAACAAAAGCTCCAGGCTCTTTTGAGGACACTGATGGTCTTTTACCAGCAATGTTTGGGATAATTCATTGCAACCTGTTCGAGACAAAGTGTATGTGAAGAGCAAAGTGTATGTGAGGAATCCAGAAAAAAACTGATGTTCTGGATTTAATGAGGTCAATTACTGAAACAAATACGACACAAACAGAAAACAAGACACCATTGTTTGCATGGTGCTGTGATCTAGAGAAAGCTTTCATCTGATATTAACCTTAAAAAAAAACAAAAACATTAAAATTACTTCCAAACATCCACATCAAAGTCTTCTGGTACAGGAACATGTTGTAAGTCAACATCAGAACTGGTTGGACCTACATTGGACCAAAGATAATAACTAGCAGCAGAGTGAAAGAGACACCTGCGCTTAACGTGTACCTTTGTTTTCCCACTTTTAGAACGACAAAATGATAATGTTCAAAGACAGGGAGAGAAGAAATGAAAGAGAGAAAGAAAGATTTGTCTGACACAGGAACCAAACGGCGACATTGAGCGGCAATTACAGGCGATTTCTGTAGCTGAGCGGTGGCTAAGGGGTAATTACACAACCATGGAAAGGCGCAGCAGGAGGAACGCACACACACTCATTGCGTGCGTTACTGTGTGTCTGCATGTGTTGAGTGCAGGTAAACGGACTGCTGCCGCTCCAAACGGTACGTGAGGATGCTGTTCATGTGTCAATTTGTTGTCCGTCTCACCTCATCACCAAAAGGTTCGCAGATACACCCTCACATCAAGTATCACGGAAATATAAAACAGCTTTTCAACAACAAACAAACACAGGGGGCCTGTGGGAGGGGAGGGGACGGGGGGCATTTTCAGGTCACTTCCATTGATTACAGCATAAATGTCAGGATTAAAACACAACACTTACATACCAGTACACACATTCAATAGAACCACGATAAAAACAAGTCTGCAGATGATAAAATGAAATCTCTTGTCATCATTTACTCACCCACATGTCATGCCAATCAAATATGACTTCTGCAAAATATAAATTGTGAATAATATTCTGGTTCAGGGCACAAAAACTAAAAAAGCAGCATTTCAGTACAAATCATGCACATAATTACATGTCTGAAGCCATACATGTATGTAGTTAAAGAGATAGTTCACCCAAAAATGAAAATTCTGTAATTAATTACTATTAATTCAAAACAAAAATTAAGATATTTTTAATGAAATCTGAGCTAACTGACCCTGTATAGACAGCAACGCAACTACCATGTTCAAGGGCCAGAAAGGTAGCAAGAACATTGATAAAATAGTCCATGTGGCATCAGTGGTTCAACCGTAATTTTTTGAAGGTATGAGAAAATGCAAATACTTTATTCAACAATTTTTTCACTTACGTGTCAGTCTTCGACACGTTCAAAAGTGTGAACGAAAGTGAACTGAGGTTTCACGGGTTTGGAACGACATGAGGGTGAGTAATTAATGACAGAACTTTATTTTTTTGGTGAAATATCCCTTTAAGATCTGTAGCTGCCCTGCCAATATTTTTAACAAATTAGCTTTGTTATTGGATTTTTAAGCCACTGTAGTTATAATATTTTATTTGGGGTTCGAGTGTGTAAAACTGAAACGCTACGACGCTACTGTAATTGAAAAAATGGCCAAGGATCAGCAATCTCCATGTAAAACTGATCGTAGAGTCATAGAGACTTGAAACTTGAAATGGTAGTACTCACACCATCTACAACGTCACCAAGGCTTACCCCAGTCGGCCTGATGGGGGCAACAGGCTTGTTGGAATCCATGGCTCACGCCGGATAAGTCGCACACCACTGAAACAATTTTTGGGTATTTTGCCTTTTTTTGTAAAACCTACTTTTGCAAACTAGTCTTATATTTTTCACCTGATCAGAACCAAACCAGTGCAGGAAGATTCTCTAGAGAGTAAATATCAATATTATCAAAAAAAAAAAAAAAAAAAAAAAAAAAAAAAAAACTTCAAAAGGGTCAGAGCTGTCTTTACTAAAATGGCTATAACTTTTGAACAGAATGAGCCAAAATCATATGTAGGAGCTCAATCTGAGGTCACATTAAAAAAAGTCTTGGAGTTTGGCAACTTGGTGATGCTATAAGAGGGGAAAAAACATAAAACTGGCCATAACTACACAACTGTTTGTCCTACCGACATGAAAATTGGTGTGCACAGTGTTGGTCCAAAGTGCCACAAGTGGCTATAGGGACATTTGTGCATCTCAAAAAACATGGCCGCCAGAGGCTGATGAACTTTGAGAAATTTTTTAAAAATGGGCACTAGGGGGTGAAATTGCATTTTTCAAGGTTGTAAACAATTGTATATTGCGCTGTTTTTCACACATATTGGTATCATACAATAAATTCTGGACAACTTTACCTTTAGAACCACTGCTGTCAATCAAATTGTTTGTTAAATGATTGAGATGATGTAAAAAACCTACTTTTGTTCACTGAGGATCTGGGGAAAAAAACACTGCAATTTTCTAGACTTTCTAGGTCAATAATTATCAAAAAAAGTTGAATTTTACCGTTTGGGAAGCTATAATGGGGTTGTTTAGAAAAGGGGCCTGTCCAAATATACCCAAAAGCTTATGAAGCCTAAACGAAAACTCAAAACTTCATGAAACATGGTGAAGTTTTACACAGATTGGACCACAGCTGGCACTATAACACATCATGTATTAAGCATTATATTTGTATGGTAAATTACCTGAATTTGCCAAAAATGTTTTTTTTTTTTTTTTTTTTTTTTAAATCACTGATTTAGGTCATTACAGGCTTGATAAATACGTCATGTCTTTTTTCAAAAACAGTTGAACCCCGATAATCTCTGACATTAAACTGATTAAATTGACAAACTTCAAATGAATGCTATTCTTTTGAACTTTCCATTCATTAAGGAATCCTATACACATGTGAAAGATCAACAAACATAGTGACAATCTTCGTTTTCCATGGAAGATTGTATTTCAAATTAAGTTGGATCAACATGAGGGTGAGCAAATAGACAAAGTAATCTTAAAACTGCCAAATAAATTGTTTTTAAGGAGTAATGACAATGTTAAAAGCATCTGATGAGGAGAGAGAGGCAAACAAAACAGCATCAAACTTTTGATTTCCACTGATGCCTCCAAAAAGAACATGAGTCTCTCTCTCACATGCACAACACAAAACATACAGCAATATGCTCGGCCACCCTAATACTGCCTCCAAATGCACACAGACATCAAATCGTACTGTGCACTCAAAGAGACAGACAGACAGAATAACTGCTCAGAGAAAGAAAACATGTCACACAAAATCAGCCCTACACACTCGCATCAGACCTGGCACACCCTGTGCAACAAAATGGAAGTTTTCTTCCAGTCATCAGGTGTCAGCGAGTGCATGCGTGTTTGTAGGTGGTAGACGTGCTACGTGCACCGGTGTGATTGTTGACAGATGCCCATTGAAGCTATTGTGCACAACGGACAGTTGCCTTGTGTGTACACCTGTTGCTGGAGGAGCGACTGTGTGTGTTCATCCAAACCTCCCACTCTCCATTCCTCTCTCTCTCTCTCTACCTTCATTTTTCCTGCTATCCATTTCATTCATCCTCCCACTCCCTTCATCCCCCACCTTTCTCTTCGACTGGCTTATATAAATCTACCCTTTTCAGAACAGACTCTCATCCTTTACTTAAGCAACACGGGCGATAATAATGATGCCCAACAGACAACATGAAACAGATACATACTTTGCTTTACCTTTTAGATAGATTCAGGAAAAAAAAAAAGAAATGTACTTCGCAGTTTGTGGTTGCTTACAAACTATATTTTGGCTCTTTTAAAAACTTTTATGCCACCGAAGCTGCATTTATTTAATCAAAATTGCAGTAAAACGATTACAATTTGATTTTAATGTCTCCTTGCTAAATAAAAGTACTGATTGAAATGGATTGCGATTATCTAGATCACAACTATAGCTTCCAGATCAAATAAATTTTGAGAGATGACAGAGACCGTGCCAAGTCAAACACTCGTGCCATGGGTGATCATGTGATAAATCAACAGAATCAACAATGAAGCAGCAGGTTTATTTTGTCCTTTGTTGAATGAATGAGGTGTTCGGTAAAAGATCTATCATCAAACAATGATGGAACAGCTCTCTGAAAATGTAATGCTGTTTAACGTGTTTGAATGACTGATGCAAACAGTAAGGATCAAGGCAGCGGCCTTCAGCAACTTCAGATGCATGAAGAATCACGGAGAGAAGTGCAGCATACACCTTTTTTTGTACACTCTGTCTCCCCAGAGCCTGTTTCTCTTTTAATCTGTTAGTTTTATCCACAAGCTGAACTACAGAGGTGAGCTAATGAAATTAAGATCGACAAACACATTCAGACTCACTCTGGCAAAAAGAGAAAACACAAACCGAAGAGTCACGCCACAAGTTCAACAAAGAAATATATTGCTGTAAATAATATTTAAAATAAAACAATTTGAGGTGATTTTAAATGAATAAGAATGCAAATTTCTACTTTCTCCTTTTAATTTTTAATTTTTCTTAGAGAAAGAGTGTGAAAACAGAATCTTATGTATTTTACTTTTTAAACATTTTGAATGCAACTGGCCGCATTAGTTGCTGAGTTGTAAAGAAATTATGATTCCTCGAATTAAAAAGCATCCTTTTAAGTTATTTTTAGAGCAAACCTTAAAAGGTACCTTAAAAAGGCTGAAAAACATCAAGATATATTTGTAGCTACAATATATTGGACCGTTCTACTCCTCAGACATTCTGTATCCTCCTCACACACAGTGGCTGAGTTCAGTGGTCAGATGCAGTAGTGAGAGCCGTCAGAGCAATGGTCAGTAATCGAATCATCTGGCACATGTCAGAGAGATTAGTGTTAGGGTATAGGGTAGCAGTCCCCGCCAGGCATGTGCGCACACACACACGCAGCACAAGAGAGCTCTAGCGATAGCTTATTTCAAAGGAAGAAGGAAAAAAAAAAAGTAACAGATGTGAAAGGCTTAGATCGATCTAAAATGGACAAATAGAGGATTTTAGAAGGAGCTGGTGAAAAAAGAAGCAAACGTCCGATTTTAAAAGAACATGTTTTCTCAAATAACAAATCTGATACTTTTACTAGCTCTTTTACACTATTTTTTTATTTTCCAAAAAAAATAAATAAAACAAATATCAATATACTGAATTTTTATTTCTCTTACCCCATGTGTGTCTTGTTTCAAGCATTAATTTTGCTAAATGTATTCTTAAACAAGAAAAGTCAATTTATATTAGAAAATTTATAGAATATATCCAATCATAAATCCATCCATCCATCCATCATCTATCAACCTATCCATCCATCCATCCATTAATCTATCCATTCATCCATCCATCGATCCAATTATCTATTTATCCATCCATTTATCCATCTGTCCATCCATCTTGCATCCATCTATCTAGCATCCATCCACCCATCCATTTATATATCCATCCAACTATCTATCATCTGTCTATCCATCCATCTGTCCATTCATCCATCCATCCATCCAACTTTCTGTCTATCCATCCATCCATCCAACTATCTATCATCTGTCTATCATCCATCCATCCATCCGTGTATCCATCCATCATCCATCTATCCAACTATGTCTATCCATCCATCATCCATCCAACTGTCTATTCATCCATCCATCAATCCAACTATGTCTATCCATCCATCCATCCATCCATCCATCCATCATCTGTCTATCATCTGTCTATCATCCATCCATCCAACTGTCTATCCATCCAACATCCATCTATCCAACTGTCTATCCATCCATCATCCATCCATCTGTCTATCCATCCATCATCCATCTATCCAACTGTCTATCTATCCATCATCCATCCAACTAACTATCACCTATATCTATCATCCATCTATCCATCTATCATCTGTCTATTCATCCATCTATCCATCTATCATCTGTCTATTCATCCATCCATCCATCCAACTGTCTATCCATCCATCCATCCATCCAACTGTCTATCCATCCATCCATCAATCCAACTATCTATGTCTATCCATCCATCCATCCATCCATCCATCCATCATCTGTCTATCATCTGTCTATCATCCATCCATCCATCCAACTGTCTATCATCCATCCATCCATCCAACTGTCTATCCATCCATCATCCATCTATCCAACTATGTCTATCCATCCATCATCCATCCATCCAACTGTCTATCCATCCATCATCCATCTATCCAACTGTCTATCTATCAATCATCCATCCATCCAACTGTCTACCCATCCATCCATCCAACTAACTATCACCTATATCTATCATCCATCTATCCATCCATCATCTGTCTATTCATCTATCCATCCATCCATTCATTCAACTATGTCTATCCATCCATCCATCCATCCATCCATCTATCATCTACGTCTACCCAACCATCCATCCATCTATCCATCCAATTATCCATTTATCCATCCATCCATCTATCATCCATCCATGTTTAGAAATTTTTACTACAAAATAAAACAAAAATATTGATTAGAAAATTTTTTTTAATGACCTGGCTGATGGCTGATCAACACGATCACCAAAACTAAAATCAATTACTAATTTTTGGAAAACAAAAGCCTATACGAATGACAAAACTAATACACATATTTGTAAAGTGACATGACTTTTACATCTATAAAGGTTCTTAATGTTTTTTCCCCCTCAGCATTACAATGAAACTGCAATGATTCACATAACCTCAGATCAAGTGAAAACATTTATTCTCAATTATCCCATTAGTGACAAGGTTAAACATTAAGCAGTGGAAATGTTATATTGAGAAATTTCAGAGCTTGATTAAAAACAGAATTTCAAAATGTCTGACAACTAAAGTTGGCAGGAAGTGAGGATAATTAAGCAGGAAGTATTACCGTGGATTAATGCGTGTTATATTAAGTTTCCTGGTTTGAGTCACATGTAGCATAATAACTCATGGCGTGGTAGAATATTGTCAACACTGCCCTTTTCCGACACTTGGCTAATTCAATCACTTGCCATTCTTCATTTTACCCATCCTCAAGCCATGCAAATTAACAAAACACTGCGTAACACATAATTACATGACAGTGACATGAGGTTATAATTTTTGAAATGTACCATATCCATTTCTGACTCAAGTTTTGAGTGAGAGAGAGAATTTGCACTCAATATGAAATAGAATAAAAACCTCCACAAAAATCTATCATAAATTTGCTGATTCTAAATCAAACTTAAGTGCTAAACATATATTTTGAAAAAACAAAGTAAGCCTTTATTTCTTGGAAGAAACCCTCAATCATGGGTTCAGCAAGTTGCTCTAATTGCTTCTCATTTTCTGTTCGTGGACAAACCTATTCCAGGAAACACTCTGATTTGCACGCATTTGTTCAAAGCTGGGATGAATGCAGTCGCGTCTCATCACGGACGGGCTGAATTTTCATGTTGCCGCTACGTTTTTGTGATAGGAGGAGGCTTTTCAGAGAGCTCCGCACAAAAGGGAGGGTTGTTATGGAGACGGGGGGCATTCAAAAAACAAGACCCTTCTCATCCCTCTCATTTGCAATTGTTCACAGCGGCCAGAGCGTTCTTTAGCGTCCGCCGTTCGAGTCGGTACCGTTTTTAGCACCTTCATTGTTATTCAGCTGCTCAGGATCTGTCCCCTCATCTACATAGACCCGCCCCCGGTTTAACCCCCACGCACACGGGACGAAAGGTAGAATGAGAACGACCGAATGAAAGATGGAAGGGAAAATGAAAAGTCTCTTCTATCAACGCTCAAAGGCCAACCATCAAGAGTGCGTCCTTATCACTCTGGCATTTTGTTTGTCATTTTCAGTCTCTCAGCTTAAACTGAGTCAGTTACTTAAAAGTAAGAGTTTCAAATGTCCCTTTCCCATGCAATCGGCAGCTGTCTGATACTGTCAGAACATTCATGGCTTTATAACACACTCCACAGCAGCTCTATATTCAACAGGTGACATTTTGCTTCAAAGAGCGATGGACTCTGAATGAAGGGTAGACCAGCGCCTGGCTCCAATCTGACTGAGCAATTAATGCTCCAGGGAGAACTGTGCAGTTGATGAGGCTTGTAGGAAGCTATACGTGTCAAACACTGTTCGTCCGTTAATATGGGTTTTAACTGAAGGACAACTTATGTCAGCAGTGTGAACAGGAAGAGACCACTGTCGCTCTTTTCTTTAGATTGCCATGAAATAAACTATTTATCAACCCAACCATCACCAGAGCTCTACATCACTGTTATTAAAAAAAAGAGAAATATGCAGCAATAGAAAGAAAAAACGAAAGAAGAAGAACTAAGGAAAGAAAGAAAGAAAAAAGAAAAAGAAATGAGTTAAGTGTAAGAAACATAGGGGGGAAAAGAATGAAGGTTAATAAGTTAAAAAGAAAGAAATGCAGAAAAAATAAAGAAACTAGCTAAGGAATGGTAGGAAATGAAGGGGGAAATAGGAAAGGAAATTAAAATGGGACAAAAGGAAATGAGCTGAGGAAGAAAATAAGGTCACAAATAGTAAACAGGAAACTTTATGAACTATTAGGAGTTCAGGAAAGTTTTGGAAAGGAAAGTTTAGGAAAGGAAAGTTTAGGAAAGGAAAGTTTAGAAAAGTTTAGGAAAGTTTAGGAAAGGAAAGTTTAGGAAAGGAAAGTTTAGGAAAGGAAAGGAAAGGAAGGGAAGATTGAAAATGCAAAAACAAGAAAATAAGGAAATACGGAATAAAGGGAGGAAAGAAATCATGTAAAGTAAGGAAAGGCAGGAATGAAATAAGGCAAGGGAATGATAATGTAAAAGGGTAAAGGAATAAGCAAAGGAAATTAAGGAAGGAAGAAAGGAAAAGGGGAAAAGGAAAGGAAAAATCATAAAAGGAAAAAGGAAATGGAAAAAGCAAGGAAAGAAATAAGTAAAGCAAATGAAAGCTTAAGAAAGGAAAGTTTAGGAAAGGAAAGGAAGAATAAAAATGCAAAAACAAGAAAATAAGGAAGTATAGAATAAAAGGAGAAAATAAATCATGTAAGGAAAGGAAGGAAATAAGGAAAGGAAACGATCATGTAAAAAGGGTAAAGGAATAAGGAAAGGAAATTAAGGAAGGAGGGAAGAAAGGAAACAAACGGAGGAAAAGGAAAGGAAATGAAGGGACAAAAGGATAATAAAAGGAAAATAAAAGGAAAGGAAGAAAATCAAAAAAGGAAAAAGGAAATGGAAAAAAGCAAGAAAGGAAAATGATCAAAGCAAATCAAAGGAAATGAAATGAAAGGAAGAATGAAATGCAAAAACAATAAATGAAGGAAGGAAGTAATAAAGGTAGGAAAGAAGTAATATAAAGGAGTAAGGAAAGAAAGGAGGGAAGGAAGTAAGGAAAGGAAAGACTGAAAATAAGGTAAAGGAGTAACGGAAAGGAAATGAAGGAAGGAAGTAAAGGGGAAAAAAGAAAGGAAACGAAGGGAGAGGAAAGAATATAAAAGATGAATATAAGAGAAAAGGAAGAAAATCAAAAAAGGAAAAAGGATATGGACAAAGCAAGGAAGGAAATGAGCAAAGCAAATCAAAGCAAAGGAAAAAAAGTAGTTATAAGCGAAGCTATATAACGTTAGAGCCTCACAGTCATCTCTGCGGGTCTCGCTTTCTCTCTCCAAATCCTTTATTTCCAGGAGAGGTGCCCGGCCAAGCAGAGAGCAGCAATAAACGGCATAAAAATGAGATTTAGCGGCAATATACTTCAGACTGCATCAAATCGTAACAGCAGAGACAAAGAGCAGCTGGCCTGTCAGACACCCCAGTACAAACAACAATTAACTAAAAATACAGCAGCAGCTGACTGCGGGCAATACATACTTCAAAACAAAGTTAAAGACACTCAGCCCTGACCTGCATACTCTGCTGTGGGGAACAAGAGTCAACGGACTAAAAATCATGTTGTGCTGACTAAAGACGACAAGGTTTCTCCATACACTGCCTCGCAAAATGCTACTCTAATGGATCATGACAATTTACACCACTTTGTCGTGTCATTAAGAATGCTGTCATTAAGAAATCTTTGCGAAAATCTTTGAAAAGTGCATCTGTCTGTGTCTCATGATAGAAATCCATTAAACTGATCTCCAAAATATTGATTTATTAGAAATGATCCAGCCTGTTATAACATTTCCGTTATCCATTGCAACTTGCGTCATCTTTTGAATATATAAAAATGACACTGTTTGCGTGTTCACGTACATCAAGACTCAACAAACCAATCAGTGTGCTGCTTTTCCTGATGTGGAGGGCGGAGCTGGGATTCATTTAGTGATGGGGCTGGAAAAGACAGCAACGAGTGTTAGATGCGTGGCGTAGGTAATACACCCATCAGATGCTCCGTCATGCACAGAGACGGCTGTCAAATTAGTTGGATCATCGTCATTGGCACACAGAGCAAAATCAATTGGAAATATAAACAAGAAAACAGCCTGGGAAACCCATAATAACAGACATCATATACATATAATAAAAAAATAAATAAACAAATAAATAAATAAAAAAAATTACATATATACACACTGACCAAAATTATAAAACGCAACACTTTGTTTTTGCCTCCATTTTTCATGAGCTGAATTTAAAGATCCACAACTTTTTCTGTGTACACAAAAGGCCTATTTCTCTCAAATATTGTTCACAAATCTGTCTAAATCTGTGTTAGTGAGCACTTCTCCTTTGCCGAGATAATTCATCCACCTCACACCTCAAGATGCTGATTAGACAGCATGATTATTGCACAGGTGTGCCTTAGGCTGGTCACAATAAAAGGCCACTCTAAAATGTACAGTTTTACTGTACTGGAGGGTTCCGGGGGAGTCCGAAAACCAGTCAGTATCTGGTGTGACCACCATTTGCCTCACGCAGTGCAACACATCTCCTTCACATAGAGCTGATCAGGTTGTTGATTGTGGCCTGTGGAATGTTGGTCCACTCCTCTTCAATGGCTGTGCGAAGTTGCTGGATATTGGCAGGAACTGGAACACGCTGTCGTATTTGCTGATCCAGAGCATCCCAAACATGCTCAATGGGAGACATGTCCGGTGAGTATGCTGGCCATGCAAGAACTGGGATGTTTTCAGCTTCCAGGAATTGTGTACAGATCCTTGCAACATGGGGCCGTGCATCATCATCCTGCAACATGAGGTGATGGCCGTGGATGAATGGCACAACAATGGGCCGCAGGATCTCGTCACAATATCTCTGTGCATTCAAAATGCCATCAATAAAATGCACCTGTGTTCCTTGTCTATAACATACGCCTGCCCATACCATAACCCCACCACCACGGGCCACTCAATCCACTATTTGGCATCAGCAAACCGCTCACCCACACAACGCCATACACACTGTCTGCCATCTGCCCTGTACAGTGAAAACTGGGATTCATCCGTGAAGAGAACACCTCTCCAAAGTGCCAGACACCATTGAATGTGAGGATCTGCCCACTCAAATCGGTTACGACGAAATGCAGTCAGGTCGAGACACCGATGAGGATGACGAGCATGCAGATGAGCTTCCTGGTTATGCAAACCGATTGTTGCAGCAGCTGTCCGTGTGGCTGGTCTCAGACAATCTTTGAGGTGAAGATGTTGGATGTGAAGGTCCTGGGCTGCAGTTGTGAGGCGGGTTGGATGCCAAATTCTTTGAAACGCCTAGGGAGACGGCTTATGGTAGAGAAATGAACATTAAATTCACGGGCAACAGCTCTTGTGGACATTCCTGCAGTCAGCATGCCAATTGCACGCTCCCTCAAAACTTGCGACATCCGTGGCATTGTGCTGTGTGATAAAACTGCACTTTTCAGAGTGGCCTTTTATTGTGGCCAGCTGTGCAATAATCATGCTGTCTAATCAGCAACTTGATATGCCACACCTGTGAGGTGGATGGATTATCTCAGCAAAGGAGAAGTGCTCACTAACACAGATTTAGACAGATTTATGAACAATATTTGAAAGAAATAGGCCTTTTGTGTACATAGAAAAAGTCTTAGATCTTTTGAGTTCAGCTCATGAAAAGTGTTGCGTTTATAATACTATATATACATATATAGAGATTTTATTTTTTTATTTTTATTTTTTAACGAACAGATAAGGTTAGGTTAATGTATCCTATGATTATAAAAAATGTTATTATTATAAATTATTTAAAAATTATTATTCTATATTTAATTCTAGATTTAAGAAATGTCTGTACATAAAAATATATTAATAATTATACAATAAATTACAAAATTTAATTTAAATTTTATACATATAAAATTGACACTAACACTGCTTCACAGTGGCCTGAAAGCCAGTCCTCTGGAGGTGGGGGAAAGACTGTGATAAGACAGGGTGCTGCGGATGAAACAGCCATCTTAGAGCCATTATGAGAGATGTCTGTATCTGAATAAGCCAAGATTAATAGGACCTGAACTGATATCCTGGCAAAGCAGGTATACAGAGGGTTATTTGTCTTTGGCTTTAATAAGATTTAAATCTAGGTGGGCAAATGGAAACACGCAAACATGGCAGCTGGATAACCCACCACACACACCAAATTGAAAGCAAAATTGAGTAAAAGTGCATGTGTGCACGTGCGAGCGTGCATGTCTAAAGGACACTGAACAGCAAACATCTCAGAGAACATCACAAACACGTCATAAAAGCTATATGGACGTAACAGGACTTCAAAAATAAAACACTCTCAAATAAGCAAAACGCATGTCAATCAGCAATAAAAAAAGCAGCAAAGGAAATGAAAGCCACTGATCTGAAATGATGAGAGGCAACATGTTTTAAACAACGTCACAACTCTCTAAACAACGATGACAGAAAAAACCCAGTAGCAGAGTTAGATTCCCATAACACACACTTACATATACATGCACACACACAAATAAACGCAGCACACACACACACTCCCTGCAGCGCTCGATGGTGTTATTTGGATTGTAAGGAACTCACACAGACCATATTTTGAAGAACGAGGACTGTGTGTTATTCTCACAGAAATGTTTAACATGTTTCTAATGTATCTTGCAGCTGGAATAACAACAACAGAAAAGATTTAAAAGTCTGTTGACTGCACAGAAACGTCCACACAGAAATAAAGCTTTTTTCACTTTCTCCAGGGGTCACTATGGTCTGGCTGACCGGATGAAGACAGGTTGTTAAAAGAAATGATCAGTCAGGCATCAGAGCAGATGTGCAAATATACGTCAGTTCAAACACTGAAACACTCACTCAGTGCTGTATTGGAAAAGAGCAATGTTTGTTGGCCAATAAACTTCTGTGACTTTATCCACAAATTGGATAAGAATTTCTAATCATTTATGAATTTATTAAGAATCATTTTGTGCACTCGATTTCTAGAAAAGTTTACAGCTGATCTCACCCTATTTACATATTTTTATATGTATTTTTCCTCAAACACTATAAAATGATTCTTATTTCTGATACTTAAAAATGATCAATTATTAATAATCTTAATATGTAATATACGTGTCATATTTTTAATTCTCAGTAAATAGGTAAAATATATAGTCATTTGTGAATTTATTAAGAATCATTTTGTACTCTCAATTTCTAGAAAATAGTTTACAGCTGATCTCACTGTAGTTACATTTTCTAAATATTTATTTTTGTCATTTGTGAGTGAAAACTATAAAATGATTCTTATTTTTTTCTATAATTATAATTCATCAGGTGAAATATACTCAATTATGAAACTATTAATTTCTAAAATAGTTTACAGTGATAACACTGCAATAATGCTGAATATAAAAAAAGTTTTATTTTTATTTTATTTTTCTCTTTGTGAGTAAACAAATATTTTCTATACAATTACTAATAATCTAATACTAATATTATTACATTTTCGGAAAAAAACAAAGTAATTCATGAATTTATTAAGAATAATTCTGCACTCACGTCAAAAATGATACATATACAAAACAATATTTATTTTTGCTCTTTGTGAGTGCAAACTCTACAAAATGAATCTTATTTTTGATTTTTTTTATATAATTATATTTAATCAATTACTAGTAATCTTAATTTTTAATATGTGTGTAAAAAACATCTCTTTAATTTTTATTTTTGCTTTATATCTTTTTAGTATTTGTTTGTTTTGTTTTATATTTTGCTATTATATTTGCTATTATATTATATTATTATATAATATACTTTATATTATATTTTATATAAACTCTTAAAATGATTCTTATTTTCGGTGATTTTCCAATATAATTAATTATTAATTAATCTTAACTTTTAATATATATGAAATTGTAATAATAAATTCTCAGTAAACAGGTAAAATATATAAAGTCATTTATAAATTCATTAAGAATCATTTTGCAGTCTCAATTTCTAGAAAATAATTTACAGCTGATCTCACGCTATTTACAGTTTTTTATATTCAAAATTATTCTTATTTTTGATGATTTTTTTATATAATTATAATTAATTAATTAATTAATTATCAATAATCTTAATTTTTAATATATATCTAATTTCAACATTAAATTCTCAGTAAAAAGGTAAAATTTATTAAGAATAATTTTGTAATTTCCAGAAAACTACAGCTGATCTCACTTCAAAAATGCTAAATATTAAAAAAAAATCTTTTTGAATGCAAACTCTATAAAATGATTCTTTTTTTGTTTAATACAATTATAATTAATAAATTAGTAATAATTAGAATTTTGAATATATGTGTAATTTGAATATTATTTAACTCTCAGTAAACGGGTAAAATATATGAATGTTAAAAAAAAAAAAAAAAACATGACTTCATGATTTTATTACATTTTTAAATGCTATTTTAAATGACACAATTTTATTAATCTAGAACTTCCTGTTATGTCAAGGCATTCCAATACCATAGGAACCTCACACAGCATATGCATGTTAAAAAAAGGATTTCTTTGCATGGACATTTCTCAGTCTCTAACTTATCTAGATGACCACGTACACTGAGGTTTGCTGGAAATGGGCATCGACGGGTGAGCAACTGCAGGGCGGTGCAGGTCGATGGTGAGAGCGGCTGGAACGGCAGGAGATAAGAACAAATGAAAAGACCCCAGAGGCTCAGTATCACTTACTTATTACCGATAGCGGCGTTAGCCTCTCTGCACCAGAGCCGTAAGCTAGGAAAACATGCTTTAACACTTTACAGCGGTTAGATTGCGTTAAAAAACAATCCCCCAGCATGCACACAAAGACAAAATGGGTGTCACAAGTGCTACCATGCACATACTCTTTTGTGCACATACCATGATTATACCCACGTAAATACCGTGTATATGAACCATTGCACTTACGAGCAAAAATCACAACGCTGTTTTACATGTAAAATTAGTTTAGGATACAAGGAACGTAATCTAAACACAAAAAGAGGAAAGATATATCCAGTTGAGTAAGAGAGAAAAAGAAGGGTGGGAGAACATGAGAGAGAGAGGGGGAAAGAAAAACAATGACCTTTTCCAGATGATATCTGTACTAATCCTGTGTTTGAGTCCCTGCTGAGGTCTCTGAATCTGGGGGATGCTGATAAACACGAGGTGAAACGCACAGCGGCAAATGTGCATCTGCATCTCCGTGCACAATTCTGTATTTCAAATAAACATGCCTGCATTGTGTGCACATTCACATGAGCGTCTACGCAAATGCACACTTAAGCATCCATGCAGGCGCTCAAACACCGCACGACCTTGCTGACTGGTTAATGTTACATATGTGAACCCTTAAGTCAATGTAAAGTCATCAAGCATATAAACATGCTGTGTCAGTGCTGGTGCATGCCTGTTATAGTGATCAGATCTCTCTTGCACACACACACAGACTGGCTTATTGTGTTTCTTAATTAAGTAGAGTCTCCAGGCACACACAAAGAAATATATTGCAGTTTCAGTACAGCTGTTCATTCCAGATGTATTATTGTACTTCTAAAAATCAGATGAAGTATAATAATTGAATAAATAAACAGTAAATAAGAAAAATAAGAACTTGCATGTTATTATACATACACCAGTCAAAAGTTTTTGAACAGTAAGATTTGTAATGTTTTTAAAGAAGTATCTTTTGCTCACTAGGCCTGCATTTATTTGATCCAAAGTACAGCAAAAACAGTAAATTTTGAAATATTTTTGCTATTTAAAATAACGGTTTTCCTTTTGAATATATTTTAAAATGTAATTTATTCCTGTGATTTCCAAGCTGAATTTTTAGAATTATTACTCCAGTCACATGATCCGTCAGAAACCATTCTAATATTCTGATTTGCTGCTCAAAAAAAACATTTATTATTATTATTATGTTGAAAACAGCTGAGTGGAATTCTTCAAGTTTCTCTGATGAATAGAAAGTTCAGAAGAACAGCATTTCTTAAATATAAAACATCCTAAGCTTTTTATTTCAGAAAAATCTTTGGATCTTTCCATTCATCAAAGAATCCTACATTTTTTTTTAAACTGAAATATTGAGCAGAAGAGACTTCTTTATTACAACATTAAAAACTTTTTTTAAATTAAAAAATATGTTTATTCAGCAAAGACACATTAAATTGATCAAAGGACAAAACAAAGCCATTTATGTTACAACAGTGTTCAAAATGTATGTTTTTAAATGCTGTTTTTTCTATTCATCAAAGAATCCTGAAAAAAAGTATCAAGGTTTCAGAAAATATTAAGCAACACAACTAATTTTATCATTGTTAATAATAAAAAATGTTTCTGAGCACCAAATCAGCATATTAGAAGGATTTCTGAATGTGACACTGAAAACTATAATGTCTGTTAAATTGCTATCACAGGAATAATTTACATTTTAAATTCTCAAAACAGAAATTAGGTAATATTTAACAGTATTACGTTTTTTACTTATTTTGATCAAATAAATAGACCAATAATATCAACACTCACTAGGGTTGATTGGTATTACCCAAAATCTGATATCATGGTTTAAGTAATTTTCTTATATCAAAGTTAGTATAGGAACCAACTCTTACTATTATTAGTTGCTTATTAGCACGCTTATTATTAACATATTGGCTGTTTACTAGCACTTATTAACCACATATTCTGGATATTCCACATCCCTAATTCTACCTAGAATTGGACCTTAAAATAAACTGTGAACAAACAAGTCACTCTATATAACAGTATATATCACCATTGTTTTGTTGTTTGTTGTTGTTTATTATAAATGTAATTCAAAATCATGTGTGACCCACAAAACCAGTCATAAAGGTCAATATTTTGAAATTGAGATTTATTAATCACCTGAAAGCTAAATCAATAAGCTTTCCTGTTAGGACAGGACAATATTTGGCAACTATTTGAAAATCTGGAAACTGAGGGTGCAAAAAAAAAAAAAAAAAAAAAAAAAAAAAAAAAAACTGAGAAAATCACTTTTAAAGTTGTCCAAATTAAGTTCTTAGCAATGCATATTACTAATCAAAAATTAAGTTTTGATATATTTACGGTAAGAAATGTACAAAATATCTTCAAGGAACAAGATCTTTACTTAAAATCCTAATGATTTTTGACATAAAAGAAAAATCAATCATTTTGACCCATACAATGTATTTTTAGCTATTGCTACAAATATATCCATGCTACTTAAGACTGCTTTTGTGGTCCAGGGTCACATTTTTATTGCCATGTATTACTGGCTATTTGGATATTCATTTCCAATAAATTAAATACTTTACAAATGAACAGTGCTTCATCTCTTTGGCTTATTTTTTTCTTCATTAGCAGCTTGTTCAGACACAAACCAAAAGATAATATTATTCATACAAATGAAGGATGAGTCTGGCATCGGTGCACAAACAAATCCACATTATGTAACGCCCATATTAAAAACAAAAGACTCATAGATTAATAAGTAATAGATTGCAAATCGCATCAGATGAATAGGCGATATACGAACACCTGTTTAACTTGAATTCTACATTCATTAAAGTCATGACGTCGCTTGGAAATGTAAACAACCTACTCTTTCTACGCCGGATGTGAGCTTGATGCTGGATTTTAATAGGAGATGAGAGACAAAATAAATTGACAAGAATGGAGCAATTTAAATTGACATTTTCTGACTGCCGTCATTGACTGCTTGGTGAAGTCACAGTTGGCAGGTAGTAAAGAAAAAGGTTAAGCAAAATATGAATTTGTTTAAATCAATAGCAATTAGATGGTGTTTGTCCTTCCTCCAAAAGGAAGACAAACAAACATTTACAACAGAGGGAAATGGGAGACTACAGATTTATTATGGACACAAGCTACTTCACACTTTACAAAGCTGTGCATTTTGGCTGAAATGTACCTAATTCTAACTAAAAACTAAAGCACAACCAATATTAAATGTTTGTACCGAGTCTAAATAAGTCCTCACAAAGAAATATAAATGAGCAACATCAACATTCACTTCCTGAACATTCTACCATGTTTACTAGCATCCCTAAACAACTCAAGACATATTTTCTAAAGTCATGTGCTGCACATCATTATCTCCCGTTTCTGACATTGGCAAACACTAAAATTACTAGTAAAGAATTATAGTTTAATAACAGCTGGATATTTACTGGTTCATCGATGCATCCTTGACCTTTGACCTGTGTTATAGACTGCTGTGGGCATGCATTTCTGCTTGTGCATGTGTATTTATAAATGCATATCAAACATGCATGTTTGTGCATGAACGTAGTGCAGCAAACATGTAGAGCAACGCCCTCAGGCAGAGAGAAACACATGCAGCAGGACATGTAACGTGTACCTCTTTGATGGAGCTGCGAGTTTTTTCCCGCCATTCGTCAGAGCTGAGCTCTAAGGTGCAGTGAACATATGTCTCCCTTTCGTATGAGCCCAGGATAAACAACCTATAGAAAGAACAAAACAAAGAGGGGGAAAAAAAAGTCATTTTAATTATTTTAGAAGTACTGGTATATTTCAGTACATTATTATATACAATAATTGAATATGTGTACGGACAAACAAAATGAAAAGGAAACAGCGTTTTAATAATTTGATCAAAAGAAATGAAGTCAGCTCTGAAACCTGATCAACAGTCTTTCAGTTTGAAAGGACAGTTTATAAAGCTACTACTGCCATCTGCTGGCGTATTTAGAGCTAACAAACATATTGACTACAAATACTAAAAAAACCATGGCTATAAACAAAATACATACACACTACCATTCAAAAGTTTGGAATCAGTAAGATTTTTAAAAATAGTTAATACTTTTATACTTTTAAAAGTGACAGTATTTGTTACAAAAAAATATTTCAAATAAATGCTTTTTTTTTAATTATTATTATTATTATTCACCAAAACTTTGAAAAATTGTATTATATACTATCATATTAAACTATTACTATATAAAATTACTTTAAAAACATTTTTTAAAAATCATACCTCATATATTCTGATTAAAAACATTTAAATATAACAGTGTTATTTAATTATTAGTGTATTTAAAAATTGGAATTAGAAAAACTGCCTTTGTTTTCTTAAATTCTCTTTACTCACATGTGTAGTTCTTTAAATATAATATCTATAACTCTTAATATAGTCCAAAAAACATTCATAAACAGTCTGAAATAAAAACATTTTTAAAAAAATCATACCTCAAACTTTTGAATGGTAGTGTAAATGTATTACAAAATACAAAAGTATGATACTTAAGAACAGATGTGAAGATTATCAGAGCCATGTGATGTACATAAAGCCTGACCAGACTGTATTTTCTTTGTGTTTTGACTAAACAGTAACACTTTCTCCACCAATTAATAAATAAATAAAAATCTAAAATTCATCACATTTGTGACTAAGGCTGTGATGCCAATCCTGTTCCTGAAGGGTCTCCTTTCTTAACTAAACAATTCCCAAAAAGCAAAACACAACGGGTCCTCCAGAAGCAAGAATGATAAATGCTGGTAAACGAGGATCAAGTTAAAGGCAACTGTTGCCCTCTGGTGGTGGAAAAGCCCTAACACACAGTTGAGACATAAACAGACTGGATGGCTATTCAACAGCAGCTTTACCAAACTCTTAACTTAATGCCACATGGAAAAATCCAGTGTGCAGACCACAAATTGCGTCTGTGCTCATGTGTGTGCGCACATCAGGGTTGAGTTGGGTTTGTAATTGTCAAAGACTCTGCATTATTAATAGAAAGCCCATTATAAACACTATTGAAGGCTGTTACTAATCTGACAAAAACACAAAGACACACAATGGTGAGAAGAATACAGCTTTTGTTGCACCGTGTGTGTGTGTGTTCTCACACACAACAGCCTGCAACCAGGCCATTTCAAATTTCATTGGCCTTTATGTTATGGCTGTTTCGTGTCCCAAAAGAATAAGAAAACCAAAACAGCAGTGTGTACTACCCTGAATAGACACCTATTATTTCAGACTCTGTTTATGAATGTTTTTTTGGAATACAGTAAGAGTTATACATATATTTAAAGAACTACACATGTGAGTGAAGTTTTTCAGTTTTTCTAATTCCAATTTTTAAATACACTAATAATTAAATAACACTGTTATATTTAAATGTTAAATGCACTGTTATTTAAATGCTAAAATCACTTTCTCTGTATTTTTTTAGGGTTTTATTTTTATTGTTACACTACCAGTCAAAAGTTTTTGAACAGTAAGATTTTCAGTGTGTGTTTTTTTAAAGAAGACTGCATTTATTTGATCCAAAATACAGCAAAAACATTACAATTTTGAATATTTTTACTATTTAAAATAACTGTTTTCTATTTGAATATACAGTACTGTGCAAAAGTTTTAGGCCACTAGTATTTTCACCAGCCAAAAATTGGTTTAAAGTAAGTTATTTCTATCTTTTGCTGTAGTGTGTCAGTAAAAAATATCGGTTTACATTTCCAAACATTCTGTTTGCCATTAATTGTAATAATCTAGTGAGATTTTTGTTTGCACAAGGAGTCTGACAACAGCCAGTGCTCCACACTGATCTAATCTCATCATCATCCAGTCTTCCTGGAATGACATGAAGACACAGAACAAACTGAAACAGACTAAATCCAGAAGAACTGTGGCAACGTCTCCAAGATGTTTCAACAGACCTACCTGCAAAGCTACCTGAAAAATTTTGTGCAAGTGCACCTAGGGCAAAAGCTGCTGTAAACGCAAAGAATGGTCGCACCAAATGTTGATTTCATTTAGTTAATAGAAGGTAATTGATAAAAAAAAAAAAAAATCTATTTATGACAGCATCCTCATTTTACAGCATTTTTACACAAGTGCTTAAAACTTTTAATAGTGCTGCAGCTTTGCAGGTAGGTTTCTTGAAGCATCCTGGAGACTTTGCCACAGTTCTTCTGAATTTAGTCTGTCTGAGTTTGTTCTGTTTCTTCATGTCATTCCAGACAGACTGGATGATGATGAGATCAGATCTCTGCAGAGCACTCGCTGTTGTCAGACTCCTTGTGCAAACAAAAATCTCACTGGATTATTATGATTAATGGCAAAATGAATGTTTGGAAATGTAATCTGATGTTTCCTACTGATACACTACAGCAAAAGACCGACTTTAAACCATTTTTTAGCTAATGAAAATACTAGTGGCCTAAGGCTTTTGCACAGTACCGTATGTGATTTCAAAGCTGAATTCTTAGCATCATTACTCCAGTCACATGATCCATCAGAAATCACTCAAATATTCTGATTTGCTGCTCAAAAACATTTATTATTATTATGTTGAAAACAGTGGAGTAGAATTCTTTTCAGGTTTCTCTGATGAATAGAAAGTTCAAAAGAACAGCATTTATCTGAAATAAAAATCTTTTGTAACATTATAAATGTCTTTATCATCATTTGATCTATTAAATCAATTAATCCATCACTTAAAGTATTCATTTCCCAATTTCTTTCCCAAAAAAACCAAAACAAATTATACTGACTCCAAGCTTTTGAATGGTATAGTGTATAATGTTAAAACAATGTATATTATTAAAAGTTTTTTATTTCAGATAAATGCTGATCTTTGAATCTCTCTATTCATCAAAGAATCCTGATGTTTCTTGAACAGCAAATCAGAATATTAAAATGATTTCTGAAGGATCACGTGACCGAAGACAGAAGAAATTATGCTGAAAATTTAGCTTTGATCACAGGAATAAATTACATTTTAAAATATATTCAAACAGAAAGCAGTTATTTTAAATAAGAAAAACATTTCACAATATTACTGCCTTTGCTGTATTTTGGATCAAATAAATGCAGGCTTGGTGAGCAGAAGAGAATTCTTTTAAAAAACATTAAAAATCTTACTTTTCAAAAACTTATGACTGGTAGTGTATTTAGACAAAACACCACAGAATTTTAATATCAGCCATAACAAATAACCATCTGCTTACAATGGCCAGCATTTTAATGACAGTGCATTATTATTAAAGCCCTATTTTAATAGTGAAGTGTTCTTCCTAACCTCCCATGTTTTATTTGCCCAAAAAGATAAAAAGATTAAAAGGTAAATGTTGACTGCATCACAGACAGCAACAGAAGTCTGCCCTACCTGCTACATTCAACAAGTGTGACACGTAGACGCCCCTCCACCAATAGTGTGTCTCGAATGGAGATGTCCATGTCACATGACGCCAGTGGTGGCTGCACTTGGAAAGGAAAAAAGGGCTTGTACCTGTCAATCAAAAACAGACAAAGTCAGACAACCAATAATCCACTAATAATAATCCTTGCTTTATAGACATTAATGGCCAGATTTACTAAACAGTTAATTTAGCACGAGACGCATTCAGCTCATTTCCATAATGACCAATGCCATCTACATTACTTTGGCCAATGAATAATGGTACTTATATTATTTATTGTAAACTGACAACCGCAAACCTTAGTTAACCTTAGTTGCATGATTCATTTAAAAACACTCCTTCCTTAAATTTCTGAAAAGGAAACTCCTACTAATGCAAACCGCAAAAACTGTCCACGCCTTTTCATTGTTAATTTTTCACTGCGTGACTTTAGAAAATCCTGACAGAGGCCTTAAATTCACTATTGCAAAACAGTAAGTCACGACTTGAATCGTGAGGTCAACAGCAAACATTTACAAAGTCAATGGTCATTTTAGGTGTGTGTAAACCATTCACTTTTCCCTTACCGGAAAAACAAGCATTTCAGCTCTGTGTGTGTGTTTTTGTCCTTCCACACAGAACACTTGAGGGGCAGAACAGCAGGTTCTGTTAAATACCGCTGCAAGGATCTTTAGGCCCTTTCAAATTATGCAAATCGTCAGACAGGTAGGCGTTCAAGCAAAACTAAAGTGAAAACTATGATGATAAATGTCAGACTCCATCAAGGTGAAATTAAATCTTATGCCTTTGCTCGAGGTCTCACTTTCACTGTTACTACTCATTACCCAGCAATGTCTATGAATTATAGTACACCTTGGCATCTTCACTTACAGAACAAAAATTTACATATAATTTACTCACCCCCTTGTCGTCCAAGATGTTCATGTCTTTCTTTCTTCAGTCATAAAGAAATTATGTTTTTGAGGAAAACATTTCAGGATTTCTCTCTCCATATAGTGGACTTCAGTGGTGCCTCCGAGTTTGAACTTCCAAAATGCAGTTTAAACGCAAGTTCAAAGGGCTCTAAACAATCCCAGCCGAGGAAGAAGGGTCTTATCTAAATGATCAGTTAGGACAATTTTGAAGTTGGAGACAAAAATGAGATGGGAGTTTTTCGACATACTCTAACTGTCATAAACCAGAATACACAGCGTTCACGCAGAGCTAGAAAAGATGAGCATTTGAGGTTAAAAACTACAAAATAACTACATAAATCGTAAATTTTTTGTAGAATATGACCAATCGTTTTGCTAGATAAGAACCTTATTCCTCAGCTGGGATCATTTAGAGCCCTTTGAAGCTGCATTTAAACTACATTTTAGAAGTTCAAACTCGCAGACACCATAGAAGTCCATTATACAGAGAAAAATCCTGAAATGTTTTCCTCAAAAAAAACATAATTTCTTTATGACGGAAGAAAGAAAAACATGAACATTTTGGATGACGAGAGTAAGTACATTATCTGTAAATGTTTGCAGCAGAAGCACAGATCCTGTGTTTGTTTGTTTTATTGAAAACTAGCAGTTAATATTAACCCAGCATAATTTGAGTATTATTAAAAAAACAGTTCATATAAAATTCAAACCTCCTGATGTTGACATTTGCAAAAGGTTAACCACTTTTGAAACACCCAGACTCTGTTCCCTTTATATCATCTGTGAAGTCACTTCTATCCCATCCTAAAAAGGTTGTGAAATGACGAGAAACGGATCAGAAAGCCAACAGGGAAAAACTTCTCACAAGCTTCCTCCTCTTAATGTAACATTACCTGCTCGCTTAAGATGCTTTTAAAGCATTTCCCACATATTTATTAGACCAAGCTAAATGTTTTAATAATGCGAGATTCTTCTTTCTTAAAGAGTTCTCTTAAAGGGATAGTTCACCCAAAAAATGCAAACTCTGTAATTAATTACTCACCCTCGTGTCGTTCCAAACCCGACCTTTGTTCATCTTCAGTACACAAATTAAGATATTTTTGATGAAATCTGAGCGGTTTCTGACCCTGGATAGTCAGCAACACAACTGACACGTTGAAGGCCCAGAAAGGTAGTAAGGACATTGTTAAAATAGTCCATAGTCAGTGGTAGCTATGAGAGTAACAAAAATAATTTCCATCAGTTAACGTGCATGTAAGCAGGGTCAGAAAGCGCTCTGATTTTATAAAAAAATAAAAATAAAATAAAAAAAATATCTTAATTTGTGTTCCAAAGATGAACGAAGGTCTTATGGGTTAGAAACGACATGAGGGTGAGTAATTAATGACAGAATTAGCATTTTTGAGTGAGCTATCCCTTTAATTCTGGGTTCTGGAGTGTGACTGATCATCCTCTTTTTGTGCATAACTGTGTTGCAAGTATTTAAAACTTCCAACATTAAGCAAGCATTTGTTTCAAAATGAAAAACTTGTTCATGTGAAAAAAAAAGTCTCTATATCATGTGTTCAATCATAACTAGCAGGGAAACCGAACTGAATATAAGGAAGTTTAAAAACAGGGTGATTCCTCATGCAGCACGAATTCAGAATGCAGCACTGATATTCATCTGAGGAGAATGGCTTGTTGCTATTCCAAGATTTTTTACTGCTAATAATAACCTGAGAGATTAGTGTTCCTAAAACAGGAAGTGCCTTTCTCTCTCTCCATACACAAAGCCCTCCGATTTGCCCTTTTAAGGTACAAAATATTATAAAACCCGTCAGTCTCCGAAATTGCTTCACTGGCCTTTTTCCTGAAACTCCAGACAGATTGTTTTTCTGTCTTATCATCATACAAATTGCCATGGAAACTGGCTGAGGAATGGCCAATTTTCAAAAACAATCATTAGGTTTTATGCATGACCCATAAAATCTTCACACTATCATTAACAGATAATAGAGGATGTAAGGACTTTGAATGAATGTTTATATTCTGAGACAAAAATCACAAAGTCAAACCACTGCTACTTAAACATACAAAATCTCTGAAAACCTTTATTTTCCAAATATGCTGGGTGAAGCTGTCACGTACCTAAAAAAAAAAAAAAAAGAGAGAGAAAAAAAAAAAAAAAAAACAAAATCACATGCTTTTACAAAAAAGAGGTCAAAGTGAAATGAAACACTCCTCTAAACCACACAAACAGACAAAAGGCAATTTCATTAACTTCTCTAATGTAAACTCTAGTGAGGCTTTCACAAGCAAAATCCTGAGATTAAGACACAATTTAGTGGAGTCACATGGACATAATGCTTTGTGAAAAAAAGTCAAAAACTATGCACGCTGTGTAAACAAAGCCTGTACACAGCAGATCTTATCAAAAGTACCAGTGTTATCTTTTATGCAAAAAAAGCAGCGTGAAAAAAACTGAGATAGTGTATTTGTGTCTGTTGCTTAGTTTTGTAAAATTTTGTCTCTTCATCACTACTACTCATCTGTCCTCTGTCTTCTAACCATTTAGCCTTTTAAACGACTGCATTTTGAAATTGTTTCCTTAGTCTTGCTCTAAATCAAAGACAGAGATGTTTTAATGACCATGGATTTTTCTTATAAATGACTTAAACCATCTAAACTACCTAAAATGCATTATTGCAAATTGCAATTGCAAATTCTGTGCAACCCTGTTAACCTAAACACCCAGTTTACATCCATTGTGGTTGATCCATTTAAAAGTGGACAGCATTAAACATTTAAACCGATGTTGGTTTTGGTAATTAAAACTGAAACTATTAAAACTTGTTTTCATTAACTGAAGCTGATATAAAATAAAAATCTGAAATTAAAAACATAAGAACATTAGAAATGTATGAATAAAATATGTTGAAATACAAACATTACTAAAAATAAAATAAAATAAAGAACAAAAAAAAAAAAATAAAACTGAAAATATAAAACTAAAAGCTAATTCAAAACGTTAATAAATACTAGGGCTGTAAATCTATTAAAATTTTTACTCTAATTAATTACTAATTAAATAATTTTAATTCTAATTAATTATTAATGATGTTTCAATTAATTACTCTAATTAAATCGCCAAAGAAATTTGACTGTTAAAATACCCACTAAAGATTAAAGCTATTTTTGGGTTAAATAAGAAAGTATAAAGCAGACATTACAAATTGTAGCTTTAGAAAGAAATATTTTGATTCAACATAGAATTTATTACACATAACCATATAGGCTGCAACGGCCTAACGTAAACTATGGAACTTAAAAGAAGAGTACTTGAGAAACACCTCAGTATTTTTTTGTTCATATGACAAAAAGTCATTGTTAACCAAAACAGCTTTAAAATACCTTCATTCATGTTCCACAAAAGAAACGACATGAGGGTGAGTAAATGATAACAGAATTTTGTGTGTGTGTGTGTGTGTGTGTGTGTGAACTGTCCGTTTAATGTTTTTTATTTTTAATCTTCTTTCTTTTTTTTTCTTTTTTTTTTTAAATATGAAATTATACTCTAAATACTAAATCTGAATATTTAGTATTTTGAGTTGTTGCCCTGCATAATTTTTGCCAACAATCAACTACATAAAATATAAGACGACGTACATGTCTTAAGTTAACATGTTAAACTGACAGCCCTACTAAACACACAATGTCATATAAATAATGTTAAAATAATGATGTAAACAGCGTCCAAAATACTGTGTGACTCAAATGGGCAGTTCAATGATTCTACTTCCTTCCTGTTCAGACTCCTCGTGATGCAAAGCTGTACGAACAAGATCCTGGTGTGGCAACACTCTCATTGTGCCCCTTCCTCGCTCTCCATTTCCCAGCTGCTTAATTGCAGGACATGACTTCAGTTTGTTCCAGAGCACACACAGGGCATGGAGCGCAGCCCTATCGCTTACCACCAACACCGTTACAGGAACATAGCCAGCCTGCGGCATTAAAAATACAACACTCACTCACCTCACAGAAACAAGCAAGCACTGCCTCAAGTCTGGTCCCTGCAGTCTAAGCCAACTGTAAGCAGCTACATGCACACACATACACCAGTGTATATTAACAACCGTAATTAGCTCATAAACAATATACAGTTACTGCATGAATCTTGTTACACTGTTATATGTATTGCATAGAGTTGAATTAGGTAAAGCATGACAGGATTAATGTCTGTGTAAAGGCAATTCAGAAAACAGAGACCTTCGTTCATCCTCTGATCACAAAATAAGATATTTTAGATGACATCCGGGAGCTTTCTGACCTTGTTAAAGACATTGTTAAACTAGTTTTTATTGCACACTGTTTCTTTAAAACACTTTAACTCATTCTGAGGAAAATGTTGGCTCTCTTGCTAAAGGAAAAGTAGTAGAAAGACTGTTATCATTGTGTTATCTTTAATAACATCCTGTCTACTTTTCATTATAGTATACAGAAGATAATCTTCTAGGGGATGAACTTCACTGCACTGAAATGAAGAACACTTAACCTCTATGGTGAAATGCTTCACTGTTCAAAGCACTTTCAAGGGCTTCCAGCAGAAGTGTGAAAATACTTGCGGTAAGGCAAAAGGCCGGCAAACGACTATCAACTGTGAAGGCCTTATCCTGCCTACGGCCATCTATCTTACTCTGTACTCTTGAGGTGTTAAGTGTAAGTAGTTAAAAAACATTTTCTATTTTAAGTCATTAATCAAATGGCGCATTAGTTGCATTAGATAGCATATTTCAAACTTCTGCCATATCTGCGAAACCTTTCAGAAACCACAGGAAATTCATTGGTTAACTACAAACACACACACACACTCATTTGAAGAAGGAACACAAATACTTACACGCACACCTCAAACTATTCAGTTTAATTATATTTAACATTTAACATAAATAATTATAATGCATAATTAATTTTCATAACGATGGCCATGAAAGTAAATATCAGCAAATTAGGTTTTATAGTGCACATATATGCTTTAATCAGCATCTAACAGTCATTAATAGAACAAAAATGGTGTATAAGAATGATACGGTCAGACATGTGTGTAATAAAAGTTTATGTAAGCCACACAAATGCACCTGCTGTGTCTCTGACTCTGGATGTGTTGCTGACCGGATTAAAACCCACTCATATCACCAGCACCTCTCTAAATATCTCATATTCACCACAGCCAGGTCATTGAGGACAAACCAAATCAGCTTTGCTTTTTTGTGCAGCAGGAAGAAACGTATGACTTTGCCAATCGGGTGGAAGCGCTAAGAGCTTATCATGTGTGTTCTGCAAACTGACTGCAAAAAATGGGCCTGTTTTAAACTGCACGTGCAAGCACTATAGTGTAATAGTACAATGATTATTTCATTTGATAACAGTGAGAAATAACTGTTACCAGGAGAGGGCATTTAAGAATTTATGGAAGCCCGTTTCCACCACCGAATAAAAAATAAAAAAGGTAATTGTGACTTTTAATCTCATAATTCTGACTGTTTTCTCGCAATTGAGAGTATACATCTCACAGTTCTGACGTTTTTACTCAGAATTACATGATACAAACTCGCAGTTCTGAATTTTTTCTTTTTGTGAGATATAAGAAGTCAGAACTGTGAGATATAAACTCTCAAACCTGACTTTTTTCTCAGAAATGTGATATAAACTTGCAATTGTGAGTTATAAAGTCAGAATCTTTTTTCTCCAAATTACCACTTTATATCTCACAACTCTGCGATTTGCGAGTTTATATCAAGCAATTCTGACTTTATAACACGCAATTGTGAGTTTTAGAAATTGTGAGAATTATGAAATTAACTCACAATTCTGAGAACACATCAGACTTTTCCCCCCTCAAAAATAGATTTTATGACTCACAGTTCCGAAAAAAAAGTCAGAATTGCAATATATAAAGTCACAATTCCAAGAATTGTTCAGAACAATTCTGATAAAAAGTCAGACTGAGTTTATATCTCACAATTCTGACTTTATAAAGTAATTGTGAGTTTATATCACACAATTCTGTCCTTTTAATTCACAAATGCGAATTTATATTTCACATTTCTGAGAAAAAAAGTCAGAACTGCGAGTTTCTATCAAGCAACTATTAGAAAAAAGTCAGAATTGTGAGGAAAAGTCAGAATTGCAAGATACAAACTCACAATTCCGAGAAAGAAAGTCATAATTGTGAGTTTGTCACGCAACTCTGAGAAAAAAGTCAGAATTTTGAGTTTCTAACACGCACTTCTGTCCTTTTAACTCACAAATGTGAATTTATAATCACAATTCTGAGAAAAAAGCCAGAATTGCAAGTTTGTATCAAGCAATTCTGAGGAAAAAAAGTCTGAATTGCCAGTTTGTTTGAATCATGAGATAAAAAGTTGCAATTTTTATTTAGTGATGGAAACGGGTTTTCATAGGAACCATTACAAACGCTATCATAAAATATAACTTACATTAGGGATGCACAATATCAGTTCCATACTGACTTTTGGCTGTATTGTTCATTCATTCCTTGATTAATTTTTGCATGCTATTTTTAAACTTTTAGATAACCTTCGAACACACCCTTAATCTTTAAAAACATTAATAATGAAATAAATGTAATATTTAGTGAATCTGAAAACAATATTTCATTTTTATACTGGACATTATAATTTTATGATTCCTAAATTGCATCAGTGTAAGTTTTCAGTGTGTTTTTATTTAGACAAAATAGTACAGGCTACTTACTGATTATGAATCACAACATGAAAATAATTTTTGGATTATCTGTATCAGCCAGAATTTTAATACGCAACCCTACACAAATCTGCGAAGAAAACAGAATGTAGTAAAGATTACAAAACAGCAGCCTAATGCATTAATATCCCAGGAAACGGAGCTCAGGAATGTCTATATTTTCCCAGGAGTTTGTGTGATGTAATCAAATGAAAGTGATTACAAAACTGATCATTTTCTCTAGCCTCTGATGTTCTATTCATAAAGAGAGCATGAAAGTGTGAAGATAAAGGGATTTCATCCCAGCTGAACTTCGGCCTGACTGTATCTGCTAATGTACACAGAACTTTACACTTTGAGATAAGAGGTTTAATCACCCTAGTGGTCAGACGAAGCGTGGCTGAAATGATCGAAGAGGTGCATTTTGACATCACGATGCCATCTGGCCTAGGACAGGTTACTGTTATTTTAAAAGCACTGCTCTAGAGAGAGAGAGAAGGAATATACGCATTGTGAAAGGGGATGTAAAATAACAAGTATTTGTAAGCGCATATAAACGGAAGCACAGCAGATGTTTTCGGAAGAGCACTTACATAAGTGGACTTTAGAGACATGGAGAGAGGGAAAGAACAGAGAATGAGGTATAAGTTTCCATCACCGTCCAGTCAATCACTGCTGATGATCTGAAACGGCCGCAATGCGCACTGCATAGTCACAGATGACGAATGTAGAACTGAGTCACTGACAGATCACTCAAGGATGTTCTTTTCAATGTGACGACTAGGGAGAAAAGGCACAATTAACTAAGCACATCTATATCTGTGTCCTTTTCATGATATGGCTGATAAGCAATAACTAGGCTATATATCTATATTCTACTATTTTGTCTTTCAAAATGTTTTAGTTTTTCAAACTTAAACACTAGAAACTAAGTATATGCATATATAGACCAATCTGAGTAGACGTCAGAGTTACATCACTGGCAGCTGTGCACGTTGTGGTGGCAGAAAAACACTGGTAACAAGTTGAGGGAAATGGGTAAAATCCATGGAATAAGAGAAAAAAAAAATATTGTACCTTTGGATGTCAGAATCGGAATGTAAATAATTTTTATAGAACACTGTCATCAAAAATGGCATTTAAAGCTAAACGCGGACGTTTAAACAGACAGTCCACAGATGAAAGCTACTATGATTATTCTACTTTTAAAGCATAAATTTGATTTAAACAATTTGTCCCCTATGAACTTTTTATGCAGTTCATAGGGGACATATTGCATTACAGTTACTGCATGAAATTTAAATCTATAACATACATTTTACATAACATTTACCTATTTTATCTCACAATTTTGATGTTTTTTTCTCCACAAATGCAAGTTTATATCTCCTAGTTCGGACTTCATAACTCAAACTCATGATTTTCCGAGGGGAAACGAGCAATTAAGTCAGAATTTTTAAACATAAACTCAAATTTTATTTTATTCTTTCCATGGCTTCCATAGACCGTTACTTGAAAACTGTCATTTTCAGCCACCAGATAAGCTCTGCCCACAAAAAAACGAAAATGCTGTTCGCAAACACCAAATTGGTCTATACTTCTAAGGGGGAAAAAAAGTCCTTCAAAGTTTGTCCTGACAAATACTGCTGACATTAAAAAATGTTTTACAGCCAAGGAAGTGCTTACAATACTGACATTTTGGTGGTTCTTTGTACTTCAATAAATATCCATGAGTTGCAAATACTGTATGTCCCTAAAGGGGTCATCGGATGCCCATTTTCCACAAGTTGATATTATTCTTTAGGGCCTTGATGAAAAGTCCATAACATGCTTTGGTTAAAATTTCTCAATGATAGTGTAAAAAACACCTTTTTTACCTTGCCAAAATCAACTCTGCAAAAATCACCCTGTTCTGGTCGAGGTTGCTTTAAATGTTAATGAGCTCTGCTCACCCCACCCCTCTCTACTCATTGTGGAGTGACGAGCCTGTTTACTTGAGCCGCGTTTAGCCGTTAAACTTACTAACTAGCACATTATTAGGAAAAGGCGATCGCAAAGATTCAAAAAAAAAAATTCTTACAATCACTTCTGCTGTAAGTGAAGCTGGATCACAAATGATTCATGCAAACATAGATGGATATATGTAGATCGGGAGGCGCATTCCCTTCACAAACAAACGTAATCCACTGCATCTTCAGCAGCTCAGATGTTGGGAGTAAATTACGACCACTATGTTCATTATTACCATCCAGCAACACAACACCTCAAATGCTCAATCGGAGATATTCTTGTCTAACTTACATCCCTGCTCCGGCATCGAAACAATGGAGGTTGGACTGTTACAGCTGATTTAAGGCAGGTCTGAGGTAAGACGCTCATGCCAGTCAGCTATCGTGGGAGCAGCCTGTCTCGGTGTGACACCACATCTGAGAATGGCTCGATTTGAAAATGGGGATATTATTTTTATAGATTAATTAAAAAACCACTGCATGGATTTTTATCATTATAGGGTAGATGTGTACACAGACCGCCAACACACATTATTGTTCAAACAACATGTAAAAGTGAACTTTGCATCCAATGACCCCTTTAATCCTGAAAGTAAAGCCAGCCGATCAGATCTGGAGCTGGTATTTCAAGTTGCATATGCACACAAAAACGGCATCTTAAATCGAGGTTACTAGTTAATCATGACATCAATTCCTGTTTGCTCTAAATGTGCTTCACAGGAAAGTGTAAGCTGACAGTTTCAAACAAGCGCAGTTGACAGTTTCTCTGGCAAGGGGCATTTACAAAGCCAAACTCCATCACTGTCACACGGATGGATGGATGGATTGAACGCCGTGTCTTTTTCTACTGAGAATGTGTTTCTCTAATGCCTCTGAGGAACTGGACCATTAAATCAGCACAGTCAGGAAAATTTGTCCCGAGCTTTGCTCAAGGGCACGCAGCTGATAGGGGTCTCTCAGTAACGCTTTCATACAGATCACCCCCCAACAGGGACTGTACTAACCCAGACATACAGAGTCACTCCATCTTTGAGAACAGAAGGTGTCATTAAACACCTATCAATAACAGCTAGACACGCAAACACACCAGACATGACATCAACTGGTGTAACCGGAGAACAGCACGGGTTAATTCGTAGAGATCACAGAAACTTATTCTTACGCACACACGGTGTGCACCTGCCCCGCACCATATATCAAACATCTACAACATCTGAGAACATCATTCATAATTGATTTGTGTTAACAGAACTACTAATGACGGGAAGGGAGAAACCTTCGCAATCACATCTCTAATTACAACATTCTGGGATGGCTGAAGAACAAGTAAACATATATAAACAACAAATGCATATTTCTGATTCTCAAGTTTTGGCCATCTGTGACATGGAGCCTGTCCAGGATGCACCAGAGATGATGTCATATGGTCTTGGTTTCTATAAATACCCCCACAGGTACAGAGTATAGGACTCCTGTACACTGAATAATTTATCATAAACTTTTATATAGTTAGTTTAGACCATTTTATTTCAAGTATTACTCAGCATTAACCAGAAAGCCACTGTGGCTTATAAGCTCATTTTGAGCTTATACATGTATCCCAATATTACAGACCTTTCATGACACTGCTACAGATAAAGATGGCAATTTTACTTTAAACAAAGTCTGAAGACTGTTAAGATCTACATTTTGACAAAGGAGCTGGATCAGCTTAACTGGGCCGTCCACTACACAATAACAGAAGGTGTTTGCTGAGGAAATTAGAGCAGTTCTCTGCATGAAAATGCTCTTACATTGACTAACTGAATCAGTGCAAACGCAGCATGTATGTAAAACTTGAAATTGTCTAAAATTCTACAAGAGATCTAACAGCAAACAAGCTTCTATTTCGCATTTATTTCGATCATTTTGCTAGATAAGACCCTTCTTCCTCAGCTGGGATCATTTAAGGTCCTTTGAAGCTGCATTTAAACTACATTTTGGAAGTTCAATTATATGGAGAAAAATCCTGAAATGCTTTCCTCAAAAACCATAATTTTTTCACGACTAAAGACAGAAAGACATGAACATCTTGGATGACAAGGGGGTGAGTACATTATTTGTGAATTGTTGTACTGGAAGTGGACTTCTCCTTTAATCCAAAATACAGCAAAAACAGCAATATTGTTACTATTAAAATAGTTATTTTCTATTTGAATATATTTTAAAATGTAATTTATTCCTGTGACAAAGCTAAATTTTCAGCATCATTACTCGTCTTCAGTGTCACGTGATCCTTCAGAAATTATTCTAATATGCTGATTTGTTGTTTAAGAACATTATTATTATTAGTAATAGTAGTAGTAGTAAAATTTAAAACAGTTGAATACATTTATTCAGGTATTTTCAATGAACAGAAAGAACCAAAGATCAGAACTTATCTGAAATTAATTTTGTAACATTATACACTATACTATCGAAAAGCTTGGAGTCTGTATACTTTTTTTATTTAAAACAAAATACTGTTTTTCTGAACTTTCTGAAGATTCTACTCTGCTGTTTTCAACATAATAATAAAAATGATAATAATAATAAATGTTTTTTGAGCAGCAAATCAGAATATTCAAATGATTTCTGAAGGATCATGTGACTGGAATAATGATGCTAAAAATTCAGCTTTGAAATCATAGGAATAAATTATATTTTAAAACATATTCAAATAGAAAATATTTAAGACTTCTTTCAAAAAACATTACAAATCTTACTGTCCAAACAAAAACTTTTCACTGGTAGTGTATTCAAATAGAAAACAGCAGTATGGGTAGCATTCCAAAAAAACAAAACTGTTAAAACTTTCAACTTTCACCAGAAGCACCACTATATTCACCAAGGCAAACTCTTTCTTCATCCTTATGACCCACCCCTGTCTGTATTTTAGATTTGCTATCTATCTAGCAATCTATCGATTCGTCATCCCATATTTATTGCCACAGTATATTAAAAGCACTTCAACCACACTACGTAATTCAAGTCTCCGGCAGTTTTGTCCGCACACACACATTTGTCCTCTTCTAAACACCTCCTCCATCTGTGACACTTCCATCCCACACAGAGACGACTGAAACGGATTGTGGCCTGCCCGCTTTTTTGTCCCTGGGCCATGCTGTCTGCTTTTTAAACAAAGTTCCCACTCACACACTTGTTTAAAAGAGAATATTGTCAGCTCCTTAACGTCACCTCCCACGTGACAAATTAAACAGTAGGTACTTTTCATCCAAGCCGTACAACAAACACCATTAAACTCTGAGGCGGTAAAACATGACTAGTGCATGAATTCTGTGCTCACATGCAGAGGAAAAATCTCATTTCAAACACCAATGATTAGACTTTTGGGAAGAAGCCAATACTGAGCAAATGAGTGTGTCATTTAATGTCTCACATCATTGAGAAGTTCTTTCCCTTTGGGTAATGTAAAGCGCTTAACTTCAGTAACGTCGCTGTCAGCTGTGCGTGTGCGGCGCTGTGATGACTAAAACTCTTTAGTTCTGCAGCACGCGTTCTTATGGTGTATAACAGAGGGCACAGCATTAATGCTAGAATGCTGAATCCAAAGAAAAGAGAGAAATGTTATGAAAAGAAACTCTATGGACTAATCATGTTCTTGCATTTAATCAATAGTTAAGCGTGACGTTTAACAGAGAGCACAGTGATCTAATTCACTACTCACAATCCCAGCTGTGTGGGGTCAAAGTTCAAATGCACCATTCGAACTGACGAAGATTAAATTCGCCCTGCTGTTTTTGCCTTCCACGGACATTACAATTAACTTAATGGATAAAATCACAGCGTGGTGCTCGGTGCTGTGTTTGACTTTGTGATTTGCACATTAGGTTCATATTGACTGTACACAGACACAGTATGTCAACAAAAAGACGAGCAATTTGACTGATGAGCCAAAAACAACTGTGCCTCAGACCATTCTGTGCACCTGCTGACTTACAAAGACGATGTTACACCTAAAGAACCTACAACACCTGAGAAATCCCGTCAAAGCACACATGTTTGCTGAGATATCTTTATGTTTTTTGGCAACCAAACGTTTTGGGTGTGCCAAGTAATGCTGAATAATAGACAGCAGTGAGGTGTAGGTGGACAAATCCTGCAAGCAATCAATCCACAGCTTGGTTGAACGTCTTAGTCACAGACCTTATATTTTTCTCAGCTAAAAACAGGAAGTAACAAAACCCTCAGAGCTGTTTTCACTTTTAACGGCCAGGAATATGAGCACAGTAAAGGAAATCATGACTGAATGGGGAAGATGACCTCCAATTCCAGTTTCACCCAGGGAAAATGAAACACTTGCTGTTTTCGACACATGACTTTGCCAATGAGCTCAGAAGATGTTGTTGGAGAAGTTGTTGGAGTGGCACAGTACTTCTGTCTGTTCACTTTTCACAACCACATTCAGACATGAACACACACTACCGGTTTCACAACCTCTTTAGAGTCTTCATGTTGCATTTAAAGCAATGCTCAGATATTAGCTTGAGCGATATCTTTTACAGATAATTACACTTTTCAATTTAATAACAGGTCTGACAATAATTGCCACCATTCGGGAGGTCTCTAAATAAAATGATCCAACAACGGTGATGTCTAAAATTTGTTTAATAAGAAACGCATTAAGAAATGCGTTTAATAAGTGCAAGGTCTTTCATAAAGGTCTTTCATTTTTGAAACTTTGTTTTGAAACTTTGTTGCTTAACAATTACACAAAAAAGTAACCGTCTGGATGGCAATAAATTACAAATATTATGACAAATAATATATTTAAAAAATTAGTATTATTACTGTATTGCAATAAAATAATAAAAATATTTTTTTTGACTTTATCTTAAAGATATATAGATTTAATTATTATATTAGTGGTAGCACTAGTATTAGTTGTAGTAGCAATATTGCTGCTGCTTTCTAAAAAAGTTATTTTTATATCTTCTTTTTTAATTGATCAGTTTTATTGTGCCAAAAAGTAAGGAGAAATAATAAATAGAAAGAATATTTTGAAATAATTAAAAGTTGGTCTGATATACTCTTTAACAAAAAATAATTGTTATCAGCATAGGAAACAATATGTGACCCTGGACCACAAAACCAGTCTTAATTCACACATGTATATTTGTAGCAATAGCCAACAATACATTGTATGGGTCAAAATTATCAATTTTCTTTTATGCTGAAAATCATTAGGATATTAAGTAAAGATCATGTATCAAGGACTTTATTTGGACAAATTTAAAGATGATTTTCTTCAATATCTTGAACATTTCAGATTCCAGATTTTCAAATAGTTGTATCTTGGCCAGATATTGTCCTATCCTAACAAACCATACATCAATGAAAAGCTTTCAGTTACAAAGAAATGACCCTTATGACTGGTTTTGTTGTCCAGGGTCATATATCTTGGTTGAACACTGTCCAACATCACAGTGAAAAATAACCCTGCAGGGAATGAATTTTGGGATCAGCTGCAGTCATTTATCTTCAAGACCCCTAACTGTGACTGTTCTGCCAAAGCTGAGGACATTCACTCCAGATGAACTTCACTGACATGTCAAAGACAAGGGACAGACGACAAGTATTGCAATAAACAGGTGACAGCAGTAGGACACTGAGACATTACCTTATTTTGTAGTTTGGTAAAGTGTGCTTCTTCTTGATAACTCTCTTGAGCTGATTGACTATGATGGAGGTGAGCTGGGGCAGAGGACGGCCCTCAAACTGAGACTTGACCTCGAAGTCTATGAGCGGGTCCTCCAGAAAGGAGAAGGACCAATGCGTGAAAGGCATGCGGGTGAACTGCAGCTTCAGGCGGCCTGCCACCCGGGTCATCTTCACAAACAGATAAGCCGATTTCCCGAATACCAAATCGACATCAATGGCCAGATGAAAGCCGCCGTTATATTCTAAGTCAACCTCAAAATTGAGCTCCTCTGGCATGTTGTCTTCATTGAGAGCCACTGGCTTCATGAGCCTGGCTGTTTTGAAGACGGGCACCGAGTTGCCCAGAGAGATATCCCGCAGACTGAGCCCCTCCAGCAGCCGCCCGGCGGTCTTGGTCTGGAGGAGCTCCTCAAACTCTACCTTGATCTTTTTGGTGATCCAGTGCCTGACGACTGGGGTGTCTCGGAGCTCCCGGAATAGGAACAGAAAGATGGCATTGAGGAAATCGCATGTCTCTGCTTTGTAGGTGTGCTGAGGGTCGCTCAATGAAGGCGGTGGCGAGGACGGCTGCTGTTTGGGGCTGCTGCCGGGGACGGTGGTCTCTTGCTGCTTGGGAGAAGCGGCCTCTGGTTGCTTGGAGGCAGACGGCGTGATATCTGATTGTTGCTGCGTTGATTCGGCTTGTTGGTTGCTAAAGTAATCCTTCAGTGCGGGATCAGGAACTGCTTTGACATATTGAACTGTCCTAGCGATAGGCTCGGGGCTCCTCCGGTACAACAGTAGGAGCTGCAGAAGGAGCGTGACGATGGCCCCGGAGAAGGCAGAAATTAATACCAGGTATATCATTTTCGGATCCCCCGCTACGGCGTGCGGGTTAAAGTGTACTCATGTTCCGCTGTCAGCCCGATTAAACAAAAGCGAGTTCCACCTGGTCGCTCACAAAGCTGCCATATCATCTGCTCCTTTCCTGGGCTTCGGAAACTGCCGCTGATTGGTGGAACGTAACATCGCGTCAACGCGCTGGAAGTCCTGCGTCATGACGGCATATGCCGGGCAGAGACCGAATGGCTGTGATCGCGACAAATAATGCATAAAAATTGTCACAAGAACGTTGTTTTTTTGTTGTTGTTGTTGTTGTTATTGTGACAATGAAACCACTTTTCATTTATTTTTTCCATAAAATAAAGCCTTATTGCAATACAGATGTTTTGAACTGACAAATATCATAAAAAGGAAACGAAATGATTAAATAATGCAAAGGCGATGAGAAAAAAAAATTATATATATATATATATGTAATTATTTATTCTACAATTATTATTAATATTATTATTAGGAAGTTACATACATTACATCAGAGTTGGGGCCAATTCAGGAACTCAACAATTCCAATTCAAAGAATGAAATGGAATTGGAATTGGAATTCAACAACAATTACAGGAAACAGAGTTGGAATTGAATTGGAATTACAGGAAGTGGAATTCCATTCAGGGAAATTCCACTGAATTCCGTTTATTGCCGTTTCTGAGCATTTATTTGTGAGTGCATTTAGAGACATACATTTGAACTTTATTTATGATGCTTTACAAATACCAAGTAATGAGTTAGAGTTGATCAAATGCAAGTAAATAAAAATGAGAACTGTACATTATGAATTAATAATTGAATGACAGTGGTGATAAGTTTTTGGATGTACTATACATTCAATATATGATTACCACATGAGTCATGTACATTCATGTATTTCATTCACTTTTTATTGCATCGAATTATCATCATTTCCTGAAATTTGGCATCGCTAAGACTGCATCTCTCAGGCCTAAATATCTCAAGTGGAATTCAGTGGCATTTATTTGATTTCAATTCTGTTTCCTGACATTCCAATTCAATTCCAATTCCATTTCCTGTCAGCTGCATGCAATTCCAATTCCAGTTCCATTCCAGGAAGTGAATTGGAATTTACCACTCATTCTCAATTCAATTCATGAATGGCCCCAACCCTGCACTACATAAACAACCTCCAAACCATTTTATTTAATACATGAATATGAAGTGTTTGCACTGTATATTGATCAGTGAAGTAGCATCATTTTCCAATAGTTTTTAGAGGTTATTATTTCCTCTCTGGAACCTTTTAACTATAATTATTACAGTTTGAATTCACTGCTTGCATAATTTACCTAGTTAAAAGGCTGCATATTATTGAACATTTCGCATTGTGCTGCTTATGATAATGTATAAATAAATAAACGGCACTTTGAAATTAATGGACTGACGAGTTCTAATACATGGCGCTTACGCTGTAAAATGAGTTTTAGTGATGCATTATCACTGCATAATGTAAAGCAAATGTCTATTCATTAATTCCTAAATTTTCTTTAATAAATATAGACCCTGTCTGCTGAGAAATTTAATATTGCCAAAAAGTCATATTTTGTACCATGCACAAGCTGTTTTTAGATTTTCAAGTAGCATTTTTAACAGAGATTGGCAGAGGTACTTACATGACCTCTGGTTGCTTCTGAGAACTGTTTAGTTCTCAGGCAATAGCAATGCATATGTTTAACCACTGGGTGTGCATTCATTAACTTGATTGAAACAATTAATCCCCGTGTTGGCTGGCAGCAAATACCCTCTCACAAATCCTGTTTGATCTTTATCAACTAATGTTTCACTGCTGCTGGAGACCTGATCTATGTCAGTCCAGAGACACACATTTATAATAGATTACAATAGTGCTAAACCAAATTCAAACGGAGGCGAACATTGCTCCAGCTCCATCTTGTGGACTGTCAAAGATAGTGCCGCACAGGACAATCATGGAATTATGCACTTGGGACACATTGCCTCTAATGCAACAGGCGTTATATAATTGTCGTACATTAATCATGTCTATCATGTGTTGTACTGTGGTTTAAATTGTAAAATGGTTCACGTTAACATGCGACTGTATATATTTAAACGATTTCTACAAATAATTTTCATACAGTAAAACTGAAAGGGGTTGTGTTTATGTCACTTTTATACAGTTTTATGTTTAACGTCTGGGTCTGAAGGGTAAAGCAATAGACATTAATGCATTTGAAATCAGGCTTAAAAAACAATGACAGTAAGAATTTTATGTATCATTTTGAAAAATAAAACAACAAATCCTCTTATAATAATTTCTGTTTCCAATGTAATTAAATGTTTTCCTGTAGTGTTTTATTGACATCTGCAAATGCACGTGCACTGTAATTACAAAACCTTCAAACTTTAACCTTTTAAAACTACTTTAGACTTGAGACTGAAAACTATCAAATGTAAAACTTTTTAAAACTTCTTAAACTTTTTAAACTTTATAAACTTTTCAAACTTTTTAAAACTTTCTGTTCTGGCTTTCTCAAGCCAACTTAAAGTTTGTCTCGACAAACTTATCTAGTTACAACAGTGTTATGTTTACGACAGCAAATTCCACTCACTTAACTGTAAGGGGCTCCAAAGTCGCAAGAATACACAAAACTTAATACAGCTGCTTTAAACAATACAATGTGTGTTCTCAATTTACAAAAGTGACAAATATCAATACTCACCTGGCAAAAACTGACCAAGATATTTTCTAAAATCTGCTTTTGGAGATCATTTTGAATCTATTATGTGTACATATTATTATTATTAATACATATTATTTAAAAATCGCTAGAATATGGCATTATAACAAATCAGAATTTCGGATTCCCAAATATGGGCTATATTTAGTCATACTGACCTGATTCTGAACCTTGTCGCGTCGCTGGACACGCCCCATCCGGTCGCCAACTGTCGCCGTTGCGCTTGTCGCCGGAAATCGCCAGCTTTGTCGCTGCGTGTCGCTTGTAGTGTGAACGGGGCTTGACTTGAGTTATGTAATTTCACCTTTTATGACACGAGATTAATGTAAACGCAGCCTACTGTGATCACCCGTGTAATTCGCTTCAACCTTTTCTAATTGTATGAATGACTAATTTACGTACAAGTGCGTGTAAGGCTTTGGAAATAAGCAGAGCACGTCTGTTTCTAAAGCAAGCAGTGCCGTCTGCTGTTCAAAACTAAAGCCCCGTTCACACTACAAGCGACACACAGCGACAAAGCGACGCGATCCCATTCATTTCAATGGAGAGCTGGCGATTTCCGGCGACAAGCGCGATATCGAGCTACAGCGACCGTTGGCGACCGGATGGGGCGTGTCCAGCGACGCGACAAAGTTCAGAATCCCTCAACTTTATGCAAATGAAGAGCGACTTTCGGGAGCGACAGCCAATAGGAAAGAAGACGGTAGAGCTCATGTGATCGTTCTCCTCTCTCAGCCATAGATAACATAGTCAATGAAAAAAGTAGGCTCTGCTTCTCATTCGTTTTTGTTTGTATGTACAGATTTAATTTATATTTATATTATATTTAGTCTTTTGCCTCCAAAATGTTTGAATTTAGCGGCAAGAAACCTGATTCGCTGTCAAGGCAGCCAGTAGTGGGAACGCCCACTAGCAACCTCGTTGCCAGCCTCTGTGTGAACGGGGCTTAAGCTTAGAATCGATTTGAGACAGAATCGCGATGTGTTCGGAAAATCTCAGAATCGATGCTGAATCATTTCTTGATTCGCGTTGCAACGATTTTTCGTCCCATCCCTACAATTATAGTATGTGTTCTCAGATTGTAAATGTTTCAAATATCAATTACCTAACAAAATTAACGTTTTCTAAAATCTGTTTCTCCCAACAATTTTGAATCTATCATGTTTACAAATTGTTTCAATATATAAAATCTTTTAAGTATTTCAAAATCCTCTGTCGTACAAATAAAACATTTTGGATTCCCTATTATTTAATTCTACCAATACTTACCACATGTTTGTTATACTGTCAGGATGGCCGAGCGGTCTAAGGCGCCAGACTCAAGGGTTTCGACCTTCTCAAACAATGAGGCTTCTGGTCTCCAAATGGAGGCGTGGGTTCAAATCCCACTTCTGACAACAACTTTTCGAGAAAATGCCATAATGCTTATATATTAAAATATGACAGAAGCGATATAGTATGTATTCTCAGATTATGAATATGTCAAATATCGTTCGTTTGACGAAAACTAACCTATACATTTTTTCGCATTATGTTTACAAATTATTTAAAAATATATTAAATATTTCAAAATCCTATTTCATAAAAATAAAACATTTTGGATTCTGTATTATTTAAAATATTTTGGATTCCCCATTGTTTAATTCACTTATATCAGTAGTTACAGCGAGCGGACTTTTCCAATTGTCAGGATGGCCGAGCGGTCTAAGGCGCCAGACTCAAGGGTTTCGACCTTCTCAAACAATGAGGCTTCTGGTCTCCGAATGGAGGCGTGGGTTCAAATCCCACTTCTGACAACAGCTTTTCGAGCTTATATATTAAATATGACACAAGCAATAAAGTATGTATTCTCAGATGAATGTCAAAAATCGTTCACTTAACGAAAACTAACCTAAAGTTTTTTTTCTGAAATCTGTTTCTCGCGACAATTTCAAATCAATTATGTTTGTAATTTTTTTCAAAATATTTTAAATATGTCAAAATCCTATGTCATAAAAATAAAACAATTTGCATCCTTATTGTTTACTTAACTGATACTTACAGAAAGCACAGACGCCAGACTCAAGGGTTTGTCCTTCTCAGAGAATGAGGCTTGTGGTCTCCGAATGGAGGCGTGGGTTCAAATCCCACTTCTGACAACAACTTTTCAAAAACTTGAGAAAATGCCATAATCCTTATATATTAAGATATGACTTAAGCCAGAGGTCTCAAACTCAATTCCTGGAATGCCGCAGCTCTGCAGAGTTCAGCTCCAACCAGCTCCAAATCACACCTGTTTGGAAGTTTCTGGTAATCCTGAAGACCTTGATTAGCTTGATCAGGTGTGTTTGATTAGGGTTGAAGCTAAACTGTGCAGAGCTGTGGCCCTACAGGAATTGAGTTTGAGAACACTGACTTGAGCAATATAGTATGTGTTCTCAGATTATGAATGCGTCAAATATCAATCACTTAACGAAAACTACCCTACAGTTTTTTTTCGTAAATCTGTTTCTCGCGACAATTTCGAATCCATTATGTTTACTAATTATTTCAAAATATATTAAATATTTCACAATCCTATGTCATAAAAATAAAACATTTAGGATTCCCTATTATTTAATTCTACCAATACTTACCACATGTTTGTTATACTGTCAGGATGGCCGAGCGGTCTAAGGCGCCAGACTCAAGGGTTTCGACCTTCTCAAACAATGAGGCTTCTGGTCTCCAAATGGAGGCGTGGGTTCAAATCCCACTTCTGACAACAACTTTTCGAGAAAATGCCATAATGCTTATATATTAAAATATGACAGAAGCGATAATATTCTGGAATCCCTATTGTTATATCAGTAGTTACAGCGAGTGCTTGTCTCGTAATGTCAGGATGGCAAGCGGTCTAAGGCGCCAGACTCAAGGGTTTCGTCCTTCTCAAACAATGAGGCTTCTGGTCTCCGAATGGAGGCGTGGGTTCAAATCCCACTTCTGACAGTAACTTTTCGAGCTTATATAGTAAAATATGACACAAGCAGTAAAGTATGTATTCTCAGATTATAAATGTGTCAAATATCGTTCACTTAACGAAAACTAACCTAAAGTTTTTTTTCTTTCTTTCTGAAATCTGTTTCTCGTGACAATTTCGAATCAATTATGTTTGTAATTTTTTTTTCAAAATATATTAAATATTTCGAAATCCCATGTCATAAAAAACACTTACTGAAAAAAACTGTGGTTCGATTGTTAGGGTGGCCGAGCGGTCTGGCGCCAGACTCATGGGTTTCGACTTTCTCAAACAATGAGGCTTCTGGTTTCCGAATGTGGATGTGGGTTCAAATCCCACTTCTGACAACAACTTTTCAGAGACTTGGAAAAATGCTGTATATGCTTATTATTAAAATATGACTTAAGCAATATAATCAAAATATATTAAATATTTCAAAATCCTATTTCATAAAAATAAAACATTTTGGATTCTGTATTGTTTAAAATATTTTGGATTCCCCATTGTTTAATTCACTTATATCAGTAGTTACAGCGAGCACACTTTTTCAACTGTCAGGATGGCCGAGCGGTCTAAGGCGCCAGACTCAAGGGTTCAACCTTCTCAAGTGATGAGGTTTCTAGTCTCCGAATGGAGACGTGGGTTCAAATCCCACTTCTGACAACAGCTTTTCGAGAAACTCGAGAAAATGCTTATATATTAAAATATGACAAGCAATGTAGTGTATTCTCAGATTATGAATGTCAAATATCGTTCACTTAACGATAACTAACCTAGATTTTTTTTCTGAAATCTGTTTCTCGCGACAATTTCGAATTAATTATGTTTGCAAATTATTTCAAAATGTAAAAAAATAAAATAAATAAAACATTTGGCATCCCTATTGTTTAGTTAACTGATACTTACAGTCACAGAAAGCACAGACGCCAGACTCAAGGGTTTCAACCTTCTCAGATAATGAAGCTTCTGGTCTCCGAATGGAGGCGTGGGTTCAAATCCCACTTCTGACAGTAACTTTTCGAGCTTATATAGTAAAATATGACACAAGCAGTAAAGTATGTATTCTCAGATTATAAATGTGTCAAATATCGTTCACTTAACGAAAACTAACCTAAAGTTTTTTTTCTTTCTTTCTGAAATCTGTTTCTCGCGACAATTTCGAATCAATTATGTTTGTAATTTTTTTTTCAAAATATATTAAATATTTCGAAATCCCATGTCATAAAAAACACTTACTGAAAAAAAACTGTGGTTCGATTGTTAGGGTGGCCGAGCGGTCTGGCGCCAGACTCATGGGTTTCGACTTTCTCAAACAATGAGGCTTCTGGTTTCCGAATGTGGATGTGGGTTCAAATCCCACTTCTGACAACAACTTTTCAGAGACTTGGAAAAATGCTGTATATGCTTATTATTAAAATATGACTTAAGCAATATAATCAAAATATATTAAATATTTCAAAATCCTATTTCATAAAAATAAAACATTTTGGATTCTGTATTGTTTAAAATATTTTGGATTCCCCATTGTTTAATTCACTTATATCAGTAGTTACAGCGAGCGGACTTTTACAACTGTCAGGATGGCCGAGCGGTCTAAGGCGCCAGACTCAAGGGTTCAACCTTCTCAAGCGATGAGGTTTCTGGTCTCCGAATGGAGGCGTGGGTTCAAATCCCACTTCTGACAACAGCTTTTCGAGAAACTCGAGAAAATGCTTATATATTAAAATATGACACAAGCAATGTAGTGTATTCTCAGATTATGAATGTCAAATATCGTTCACTTAACGATAACTAACCTGGATTTTTTTTCTGAAATCTGTTTCTCGCGACAATTTCGAATTAATTATGTTTGCAAATTATTTCAAAATGTAAAAAAATAAAATAAATAAAACATTTGGCATCCCTGTTGTTTAATTAACTGATACTTACAGTCACAGAAAACACAGACGCCAGACTCAAGGGTTTCGACCTTCTCAGATAATGAAGCTTCTGGTCTCCGAATGGAGGTGTGGGTTCAAATCCCACTTTTGACAACAACTTTTTAGAAACCTGAAAAAATGCCATAATTCTTATATATTACAATATGACTTAAGCAATATAGTACGTGTTCTCTATGAATGTGTCAAATTCCCCCCCAGTGGGTGTTCAGAGAGCATCGGGGGGCGTTGCAAGCAATATTTTTGAAAGGGGGGCGCTGATCTGTTCTTGGGGGGCATTTGGTTAGGACGAGTTTAGACCAAAGATGTACGAGCTGAAACTTGCAAAAGAAAATGGTCTGCCACATCCTAACGCCGTCTCTACAACTTATCGGTAGCGCAAGTGCGTCAGAAATAGAACGCGGCATCCGTTTACTGTAGCGCTCGCGCTCAGTTGTTACTGAACGACTGATTATAACGGGATCTATGTGCTTTAACACATGTCGAGCAGTTCGCAGCCAGTGTAGTAGTGTTACATTAGTGTTAGCTGCTAGTTTAAAAGAATACTCCCGCTTCTAGACTAGACGGTGTATCATTTCCTTAGCAAACCACACTGACAAAAAAGCAAGATTTGAAATTTAACTGAACATAAATATATAAATCAGCACAGCACTAAAATAGTAACTATTTTGAAAATTCTATAACCTTTTTACTTTTATTTTGCCTCTGTCCCAATTTTTTTTGGAGTGTGTTGCATAATAAATAACTAAAAAAAAAAGTGTTTATATTCACAAAATACAAACACAAAAGTTGGTCAGTGGAAACTTTGGAAATCTTTTCTTTGTACTTTTGTCAGTTAAATAAAAATTAAATAGAATTACCAAATCACAGATTTTATAATTTTACAAAACGTCCCAACTTTTCTAGAATTAGGGTTGAACTTAGTTTTTGTAATCAAACTTTGAAATATTCTCACGAAATCTATGAAATATAGTAAAGTAGGGTTTACATTTCTTCCATTTTCATGACTAAATGTGGTATTTACCAACCAAAATAACAATATCCACTATGTCAGAAAAAAGGGAATTCAATATATTCCCAAAAAACATGGTATTTTCTAAAACTAAGGGATAAATATTAATTTGCACTGAAAGCTAATTGAAAACATCCAAACATGTCACATGTGTTCAAGAGTTCCAGGAATGGAAGAACAAACTAAAATCTCTGTAAAAATGTCCCTGTGGATGTTCTAAACAGGAATTTTTATTTAGACTTTTTAAATTTGAGGCAACAAGATTATTTCAAAATTATTAAATATTTCAAAATCCTAAGTCATAAAAATAAAACATTTTGGATTCCCTATGTTTAAAATATTTTGGATTCTCTATTGTGTAATTCACTTATACTGGCAGTTGCAGCGAATGTTGTTCGTGTACTGTCAGGATGGCCGAGCGGTCTAAGGCGCCAGACTCAAGGCTTTCAACCTTCTCAAACAATGAGGTTTCTGGTCTCCGAATGGAGGCGTGGGTTCAAATCCCACTTCTGACAGCAACTTTTAGAAACTCGAGAAAATGCCATAATACTTGTATATTAAAATACGACACAAGCAATATAGTATGTGTTCTCAGATTATAACTATGTCAAATATCTATTACTTGGCAAAAGCGAAGTTTTCAATCTGTTTCTCTAGATGATTTTGAATCTATTATGTTTACAAATTAAATTAAAATATATTAAATATTTCAAAATCCATACACAGCATAACAATGAAACATTTTGGATTCCAAAATATTTAATTAATTACACCAACACATAAAAAAACACAACGTAGTGTCAGAATGGCCGAGCGGTCTAAGGCGCCAGACTCAAGGATTTCAACCTTCTCAGGTAATGAGGCTTCTGGTCTCCGAATGGAGGCGTGGGTTCAAATCCCACTTCTGACAAGAGTCTTTTGTAGTGACAGAACACGAAATAAAAACGAGGCATATTGACGCAGAACGTCGTGTGCTACTGCTAGAGCAATGTCCAATCTTTAACAGCTCTCCAGCGGTCACGATTTCCATGTAAAAGAAAAGGGTGAGTCAGATTAGTCAGTGATTTTGCTCGATTTGCAGCGCCAGACGAGTAGGAGTCCTGTTTCAGTCATCTTAGCGACAGCTAGACCATCGTTACATATTGAATTCATTAACGACACATCATACACATTACTGTATGTTAAATAGTTAAAACATTACAAAAAGACAGTCATCAAGAACAGAAACAAGCACATTGCAATCGATTCAGTAATAGATTGCTTTAGTCTCGTGTCGCAAGACAGTCAGAACGATGTGAAGGAGCGATTGCTTTGTCTGGCGAATGGGCCAGTTTGTGTTCCTGACGTTTGTTGCTCAGTGCAGCTCGACTTTGGTCTAAATATAAAATAATGGCTCAGCCACCACCAAAACCATGGGAAAGGCGAATCCCTGGAACCATGACTGCACCACTAAACTATCGGTTCGTAAAAACTCGTCTTATTTTGGCCAGTATATCCAAGAGAGGAAGTGTTAGGAACGCTAGCAAGCCTGTTAGCTATCGAACACGCATATATTCAAAATATATGTACTTGATAAACCGGTTTTTAGTTATAGCATTAATAAATATGTTCATAAGTTTGGTGTTAATGCAACACTGGGAAAAATACTATCTGGTCGTGTTGACAGTTTAACTTGTGCTAATAAGTTACGTAAACTTAATGCTTGAGCACGTCAGTAACTGTTTGCATGCGAGTGTCAAAGTTCACTCCAACATACCATTTTGTCTTCTGACTTTTATTTTCAAATATACATTTTTTGACCAAGATACTGTTATTGTTGCACTTACTTATACATGCTTTTTCATTTGACTCTGTCTTTTTTTTAATATTTAGCTCAGCTGACTTTGGATCAGTATCACATAGTGGGCCATCAGTGTCTGGTCCTCCAGTTCTAACACGTGTGGCACCACCCGTCCCTCCAAGACCCGTTCAACAGGCATACCGCCCTACGTACAGTTCATTTCCCTCCTCATACAGCCCTTATGGGAGCTCCATCTATGGGGGCTACAGCCCCTACAGCTACAGTGGTTATGGAGTTGGAGGCGGTCTGGGTTATAACCGTTATAACTTAACAGATGACATCCCACCCAGCCGATTCGTCCAGCAGGCGGAGGAGAGCAGCCGCGGAGCATTTCAGTCCATTGAAAGCATTGTCCACGCCTTCTCGTCAGTCAGCATGATGATGGACGCTACTTTCTCTGCTGTCTACAACAGCTTCCGTGCTGTTCTGGATGTGGCCAATCATTTCTCCCGATTACGCATACATTTCACAAAAGTGCTTTCTGCTTTCGCCTTGGTTAGGACCCTTAGATACCTATATCGCAGGCTGCAGAGGCTGCTGGGATTGCGTCAGGATTCAGAGGTGGATGATTTGTGGGCAGACAGCGCCGCTTCCTCCATCGTGTCTGCTTCAGGAGCCAGAGGCACAGGGAATGAAGACCCCAGAGCGAATTCTGTCAAGTCATGGCCCATTTTCTTGTTTTTTGCTGTAGTTCTTGGTGGGCCGTATTTGATCTGGAAGCTTTTGCGGTCTGCTGAGGGTCTTGAGGAAAATGGTGAGACATTTTTCTCCCTTCTTGTTCTGTCTGTTCTCACACTTAAACTTTGCACACTCTTTTCACAATTTACAGGTCTGGCAAAAAAAACCAAATTTATTCCTGTGATCAAAGCTAAATTTTGATGATCCTTCAGAAATCATTCTAATATATGCTGATTTTCTGTTCAAGAAACATTCTTATTATTATCAGTATTTAAAACAGTAAAAAAAAAAAAAAAAAAAAAAGGATTCTTTGATGAATAGTAAGATCCAAAGTTTTTTTTCTATTCAGAAATGAGAGAAATTAATACTTTGACTGGACTAATAATGCTAAAAATTCCACTTTGAAATCACAGGAATACATTATATTTTAAAATATTTTCAAATAAAAAAAGTTATTTTAAATAGTAGAAATATTTCAGAATTTTATTGTTTTTACTTAATTTTATTGTACTTGGGATCAAATAAATGTGTATAAATAAATTAATAAATAAACAAATAAATTAATTTCTTTAAAAAACATTAAAAATCTTACTGTTCAAAAACTTTTTACTGGTAGTGCATATAACTGCTGTTCATATTTTGGCTTTAATGTGGGACAATAGGACCAATTATGAGAATGATTTACACTACTATTTAAAAGATTGGGGTAGTTTTTTATTTTTTTAAGAAACAAATACTTTTATTCAGCAAGGATGCATTTATTATAACAGCGAAAACATTTATAATGTTAAAAATTATTTCTGTTTTAAATAATTAGGATAAATTAAATTTAGGTAAATAAAAATCAAAACTAGCTTTCTGTTCATCAGAGAATCCTGAAAAAAAAAAAATAGTTTCCAAAATAATATTAGACAGCACAACCGTTTTCAACATTGATAATAAGATGAGATGTTTCTTGAGCACCAAATCAGCATATTAGAACGATTTCTGAATGATCATGTGACAGTGAAGACTGGAGTTATGATGCTGAAAATTCACATGAGTAATTTTAAAATATTAAAATAGAGAACAGTTCATTTGAATTGTAATATGTTGCAATATTATTGTATTTTTGATCAAATAAATTCAAAATATAATAATACATTTAGAAAACAAACTTTAGAACAATGCAGACAGAAGCTTCTACACTTCTGACGTAGCACTTAGGTCACTAAATATATTGCAGAGTTAAGTAATTTTATCATTCACAAATGCATATTTTCATTAGCAGCCTATAAAAAAATATTGGATGACATACATTTGTTTGTATGTGTCTGAATGTGTTTCTGCATCTGTATGTTTGTGCTGGATGGATTTCTGAAGCATTTGTCTGTTCTGTTTTATAGGCACTAACTGGGCAAGTGGGGAGGATGACCATGTGGTAGCACGAGCTGAGTATGACTTCACAGCTGCATCAGAGGAAGAGATCTCTCTACAGGCTGGAGACATGCTTAATCTTGCCCCTAAAGGTAAAAGAAGAAGAAAAACGCTGAACATACACTGCCCTCCAAAAGTTTGGAAACACCCCTGGCAAAGTGTGGTTTTGGACGATATCAGCATAAATCCTTATCGTTTTTTGGTGCAAATACATTAAAGTAACTTGACATTATCATTGCAGACCAGCAATAATTTTTATTTTGATTACATAATAATGGCAATATATACATGTCAAAGTCAAACATGCCCCTTTTCCCGCTGTGATGCCTGGGTACTGGTTTAAACTTGGCCTAGGTTTTTAAAAGATTTTTGGGTCAGCACACCTTAATAGTTTCAACAATTGATTGCCAATTAAGTTTAGAATAAAATGAATTTAGGCCCAGATTATGCAGAGCTGTAATAACTACTAATGGTGGATATTTTGATGAATCCAAAATGTATGTTTTTTCTATGTAAAAACTGTTTATGTAATTAAAATATGTTTTCATAGTTTGTGTTGTCCCTTATCAGTGCAAAATTATCACAAATTAAAAAGGATTAATGCAAATATTGTCCAAAACACCACTTTTCTAGGGTGTTTCCAAACTTTTGGAGGGCAGTGTAAGTGTACTTAAAGGGATAGTTCACCCAAAAATGAAAATTCTGACATTAATTACTCATCCTCATGTCGTTCAAAACCCGCAAGACTTTTGTTCATCTTCGGAACACAAATTAAAATATTTTTAATGAAGTCCAATGAGGGTGAGTAAGTAATGACACAATTTTCGTTTTTGGGTGTACTGTCCCTTTAAACACTTTAATTAAACAGTGTAACATTTTAAACTTGACTAATGTCAAGCATATTTGTACCATGTACATTTTGTCATAGGTATTATAAACACTGACTTACAGCTTGTACTCAGTGTTTTTTTTTTTGTTTGTTTTTTCAGAACAACAGCCCAGGGTGCGTGGTTGGCTGTTAGCCAGTGTGGATGGGCAGACCACTGGCCTCGTACCTGCCAACTACGTCAAAGTGTTGGGCCGGAGGAGAGGTAAAAAGCATGCAGACTTAGAGAGGATGGCACCAGCCCAGCAGGCTGCACAGAACCTTCCAGCACCTCAAACTGATCTGGCTACAGCTTCCGTTCCCAACTCCAGACTGGCGGTCCCTACCACATCAAATCCAGATGAGCTACTGGAGTCTGTTTACGGTGAAACACAAGGTCTTCACGCTGCTTTGGAGGTGCAACCTTCCACAAACATCAATAGTGATACTGTAGTGATAACCTCAGAAAAAATGGACTTATGAATCATTTGAATGAAAGGAGAGGTGTACGTGTGTGTACGTACGTGTGTGTGTGTGTGTGTGTGTGTGTGATGGGAGCTAGGAGAAAAATTGTAACCTTCATTAGAATGTATCACCCTCTACATAATTTGATCCAACAAGGGGGGGGAAATGAAAAAGTGAGGTGTTGAAGTAAAGTTGAATTGTCATTTTCTTTTATAATTCGTTGTATGAACTGCATAATTCTGCAAATTTCAATAGACTGTTAGACTGAAAGCCATTACCAATGTTTGTTCACATTTTCTTTCTTCCACAAAAAATATTGCGTGTTTCAGCATTATAGTTTGTTAGATTGTGTTAATAATGCCTATTAATTTATTTTGAATAATTATTAGGAACAATGGATTCAGTTTGTTTTGATACGTTCGCATCAAGCATAAAATGTTACAAACTTGTTGTCATACACAGTTAATGCATCTGATTAGTATAAATGAGAGTGTGGGTTCTCAAATCAACCTAAATTTATGATGCAGTCTTTATTACAGATTTCTCCTAATGTAAGTTTTAGATTACGGTTCATCTTTCTGTAATGTGAATATTTAATATTTTAAGTTGTGCTGTATCGAGGATTAGTGTGTGCATTTTTCTGTGTCTTCAGGCTTGCTTGTTTTTTTTCATACTACTAACACAGTGTGCAATTATGTAAATACAAGCAATTATTTTGGCAGTAAACACTTAAAAAAAAATCAATCTCCTGTCATTTTCAATTGTATAGCAAAGTTCCAGCCTTTCCAAGATTACGGAAAATTACTGATTGACATTTTTAGCTGGGTAAGAAATGTAGGTGTTTGTAAATAAATAAATAAATAAATAAAAATAAGTCATAAAAATATGTTACACTGCAAGTCTGCTAACAGTTACTCTGCCTTCAAAAGTTTGGGGTTTAAAAATAGATTTGAAAAATCTCTCATGTTCACTAAGGCTGCATTTATTTATTTAATAATATAGTACAAGAAAGATAAAGTCCGCAGATGAAGAGAACTTAAAACATCACCTTTGTGAGAGTCTGTCAATAAAAGTCTATATTTTTGGAGCTGTGGTGTGCCAACTTAATCTCTTTTTTCAACTTTGTTATTTTTGTCTGAGCACCCACTTTGAGCAATTTGCTAGTGATGTGTGCTTTTGCTTTGTGTTTGCTGGGTTTTGAAAGCATAATATGAACAGTAATATTAGGATATATTACTAAATTTATAGTTGTTTTTTTTTTTTAAATTTCAATATACTTTAAAATGTAATTTATTCATGTGATAGCACAGCTTTTTTAGCAGTCATTACTCCAGTCTTCTTTGTCACTGATCCTGTATTTATAGTATTTTTTTGTATCTGAGATACATTTAGAAAACTAAATAGAAAACTTTAACATTATGAATGTCTTTGCTGTCACTTTTTAATCAATGTAATGCGTTCTTGCTGAATATAAGTATTTATTTCTTACTAACCTTAAACTTCAATAGTAGTACTGTATATGGGCTATTCCAAAGAATTTGTTCAAAGTCAGAGTTGGAAACGTCTTTTGTGCACAAATTATGTATGTGTGCAAACTGTATAATGTCCAAGGTACACATTTCTAATATTTCAGTTAATTCTCATATTGTATTTTCAGAAAGTTCTGGAATATTTTTCCTCTCCCCAGATTTGTCACTACAGAAACACAGTAATATATAATTAAATAAGAAGGGTTATACTGACATATTAAAATTTTTGCTTACATCTTCCTTGTAAATATATTTGTATATTTTATTCCAACATTTTCAGAGGTAAATCCATTACAAGTTTAACAATATTTCAAGTGTGATTTATGAGATTTGTTGAATTTTGAATCCAATTTTTCTTTGTAAAAGTCAAAGTTTATCATACTGATTTCATTTAAGCATTCATTAGTTTGCAATAATATTAATATACACTGAACCAAACACTATCATAACATCTTAATTGATAATTCAGTATATTTTATTTTTGACAAAACATCCCAAGTTTTGGTCGTGACAGCACATTGAGAGTAATGTTTTGACAGCGACCACATCACATAAATAAAGAATGTTAACCCACATACTAAAACATACTAAAATACAAAAAAATTGCATAACTACTAAAATTGTTTATTTCCCCCAAATAAAGGATTAGGTGTTCCCTTTTGTCACCACCAAAACAATAATGAAATGTTTAGTTGGTGACTGTTGCGGTAGTGAAAATTTTATGGGATAACACCCAAAGAAAAAAAGATGTCAATCCTTTTAATTCATCCTTTCAGTCAATTTTATATACTTTTGAACCTAGCTCAAAGATGCTAATCAGCACATGGTTAGCTAACACGGTTCTTAACAGTTGTACACATATAACTCCCAAAAAAGTGTATTTAATTATAGAAAAATGGTGTATGTTAGTGACATTATTTTTCATACTTTTAAACACATTTACCTGAAAATGATGAGACCTATATCTACTTACACCTTGTAGCTATGAGCGAGGCGGACAAATGAATATTTCCTGATCATAAATGTAGGTAGTTAAAATCAGTCTGTAAAACATACACTAGTGTGTTTCAGTAGTGACGTGAAAATGCGGGATACTTTTTTTTTTTATACAAAGTTCCATAATTTACAAATACAATATAAAATAAATATGTTTTTGAACTTCACATTTTTAAAAAAAATCAAAAAGACATTTTTAAAAACAACAATGGAATAAAACGCAAAATTTATTTCAATATAATTTTCATAAATTGAAATTTAGGGGTTAGGGTTTGGGACAGCCACCTCCCAACTGAAAGTACCCACTAAATTATGATTTTATATACACTACTGTTCAAAAGTTTGGGGTTAGTACATTTTTATTGTTTCTTTTTTTTTTTTTTTTAAGAAATTAATACTTTTATTCACCAAGGATGTATTAAGTTAATCATTAAAAGTTTATTAAAAGTTAATAATAAATCATTTACATTGTTATAAAATATTTATATTTTGAATAAACACTGTACTTTTTAAACTTGTTATTCATGAAAGAATCCTGAAAAAAAAAAAAAAAAATCACAGTTTCCAAAAAATATTTGGCAGCACAACTGTTGATATTATCCAACATTGATCATTCTAATAATAAATCCGCATATTAGAACGATTTCTGAAGGATCATGTGACACTTAAGACTGGAGTAACAGCTGATAAAAATTCAGCTTTTCATCACAGGAATAAATTCTATTTTAAAGTATGTTAAAATAAAAAACATTATTTTATATTGTAAAAACATTTTGCAATATTACTGTTTTTTTCCCTATATTTTTAATCAAATAAATGCAGCCTTGATGAGCATAAGAGACTTCTTTAAAGACTATGACAAGTCTTACTGACCCCAAACTTTTGAACGGTAGTGTATATATTAAGCTTACTGATATTTTAAATATTATTGTGGGTTTCAATAGACACTGAACAGGATCTTAGTAAACATCTACGATTTGAATACGTAAATGTGTTTGCACCAGTTCTGTAGAATAGCCCATATGCAAGTTAAATCCATGGCCGCACACTGTCTCTGTCTAAAAATAAGCGTCTGTGAGCATGTCTGCAGCCCTACTTGTTTTTCAGCAACTTCGTTGACCTTATTATAGAGACTAAATGCATTTGTGTTTGTCTGGGCCCCATATTAAAAAACAGAATCCCATTAATCAAATGGAATGTTGGGGCTGTCGCCTAGCAACGGGGACGCCGGCGCGCACCTGCTGCACTGCGGCACCGGAAATAAAGAGCACAGCACAGCGGCTGAGCAGGGGATGTGGAGTTAATCCTCTGCCACGGGTCGCCTTCAGTCGTTTTTGTCAGTTTCCTTTTTCAGGCTCGGGTCAACGAGCTTTGGCATCCCGTCAAATCGCAGCAGACAGACAGAAGAGGGACAACGAGGCTCTCAATCGGGGACACTGCAGCGCGAGCATCATCATGGCACACGCGCTCAAAGCCGCATCAGTCTCTCTGCCATCTCTGGCATTTTAACAAGAGCCGCTTCAGCAGGAGGAGAGAGACGGATGTGGGTAGTCATGCCCACAAAATCTGCGAATTTCACGCTGAGCATTTGTTTTTATTATTATTTGTATATGCTGTGTGGATGTGAACTTTACTGGTTCCCCCGGATAAAATCAAAGTAAGCCACAGCATCTCTGTTGATGTTACTCAAATCCAGCCCGTTATCAACACTCAGCTGGAATGAAAGAAGAGCATTGTTACCAGAGGAAACCACGCATAAATCTGGAACAGGGTAAACTGGCGATGTGACTGTGTTTGCATGTATTAGCTTAGCATTTCACAGGATGATGCGACACAAAACGTGGGGAGTGCCACGACCTGTTATTTATAATGCTAGCTAAGCGTTCTTACATCTGCACACACTGAATGTTCTTAGCTTCAAAATGTACATTGTTAGTTTTTGTAGTATTTGAGCTCATAACATTACTTTGCCAGATATCAAATGGACAGCTGTCATTCCTTCAGATTGTCCCTTGCTTCTTTGACATTTAATACAAAGGGACAGTAGACAGTCGATGGTCTCGATTGTCAGGGTTAATCTTAAAATATAGACATTTTTCTAAAATAGACAATTTTGTTCTTTATACGCAGAAATGAATCGTCTGTGCTCTGTTAATAATAACTTTCCATATGATAACAACCTCTTGGTGCTGGACATGGTCCTCAGCTCACTATGGGCTTCGCCTCAGCCAATCAACTGGGAGAATGTTGCCAAGTTGGTCCCAGGGTTCACACCTAAAGAGGTAAGACACATGAGGACTTTTAACTATATGAGCTAAATATTTGCTGTTGTAATCTACAAAAACTATATATAGTCTGTGGTAGTTACTTATTAAAAATTATGATTATCTAAACTAGGATGAGAATCTAAGATGTAGGATGTGTGTGTGATTTAGGGTTTTGTTGTGTGAAAATATACCTTTTTATTATATTGGCATACTTTATCAAAGAGACAAAAATATCAGTGAATCTGTGATGTGATGTTTCCAATGAAGTTATATTTTGTAAAATCACAAAGAAAAAAATGTAAATATAATATAATTGTGTTTATGTAGAATGCCTGCTACAGTAACAGTAGCAAGGGGGAAAAAGTCATTTGTGCGATTTTATTCTACAACTAATATATATATGATATCTGATGTAATCAAACATTTTATCACAAAAAAAAATATATATATATATATAATAAATATAATAGAATAAAATCTTTAATATTTAACAATAATATTTTTCAGCAAATTGTTGTAAAACACAGTACATACACTACCAGTCAATAGATTTTAAATGTGTTTTAAAGAAGCCTCTTCTGCTCACCAGGCTTGCATTTATTTGATCCAAAGTACAGCAAAAACAGTAAAATTCTGAAATATGTGATCAAAGCTAAATTTTCAGCATCGTTACTCCAGTCTCCAGTGTCACATGATCCTTCAGAAATCAAATATGCTGATCTGCTGTATAATTTTTTTTTTTATTATTAGCAATATTTAAAACAGTCAAGTATATTTATTTCAGGATTCTTTGATGAATAGAAAGATGCAACGATCAGTATTTATCTGAAATAAAAAGCTTTTGCAACATTATACACTATACCATTCAAAAGCTTGGAGTCATCTTTCCATTTTTTGGGGGAAAGAAATTATAGATATTAGTACTTTTATTTAGCAAGGATGATAAAGACATTTATAATGTCACAAAAGATTTCTGTTTCAGATAAATGCTGTTCTTCTGAACTTTCTATTCATCAAAGAAACCTGAAAAAATTCTACACTTTTTTCAACATAATAATAATGTTTTTGAGCAGCAAATCAGAATATTATAATGAGTTCTGAAGGATTATGTGACTGGAGGAATAATGCTAAAATTCAGCTTTGAAATCACAGGAATAAATTACATTTTAAAATACATTCAAATAGAAAACCTAAAGTTAAAATATTTCAGTAAACAGTAAAATATTTCAAAATTTGTGTATGTTGTGAATGTATTTTGAATCAAATAACTGCAGGCTTGGTGAGCTAAAGAGACTTCTTTAAAAAAGCATTAAAAATCTTCCTGTTCAAAAACTTTTGACTGGTAGTGTAAGTTTGAGACTTTAATACCCACACCTTTCACAGAAAGATCCAGAAGTTTCCTCACCAAATATTTTACTCGTTCAGCTTTTCCTCTTATATTTTTGTAGTGTGCACAGAGGTTTGAAGAGCTGAAGACTACAGGCAGTTTCCCTCATGTCGATGACCAGTGTAACCCACTGACTAGAGCAGTGAGCTCTCCATCGGAACCCTTTTCCACCTACATCAAATCCAATTTACTGGACAATACCGAAGATACAGGAGAACCACCATCCAATCAGGCCAATCTCTCAGTGCCAGGTGAGTCAGTCGCTGGAGTCTGGACAAAAATGTCCAATCTGTCATTTAATGCTGGACTACTCCTTAAAGGGGACATTGGATGCAAAATTCACACTTACATGGTGTTTCCATATAAATGTGTCTTAGCAGTGTGTAGACACAACCACTCTACATCCATTCATCCCCAGTTTTAATTTTCTGAGCAGTATGGTGTCATAATGCTCAGGCCCTGCCCACGGACAATGTCTCATAAGCAATGCAGGTGTTATGTACTTGGATTTAAAAGTGAACATAAGAATCTTCATTTTCTCCCATTGAGGACGCAGTGGATTAGTTTTGTTTTTGATAATAATGCGCCACTGAATACACAAAAAACGGAAGAGGGGGCGGTGTGAGCAGAGCTCATTGTCATTTAAAGAGCCATGCACCAAAACACAAAACAGCTCGCTGTGAACAGAGCTGTTTTTGAGGAATTTTAATTAAAGTATGTTGCAGACATTTCATGAAGACCCTAAAGAATCAAACCAACTTGTGGAAAATGGGCAACCAATGTCGTCTTTGATTTATTGACTTGTGGTGAAAAAAAAAAAACTTAATGGGGCTTTTTATATATGTTTAGGCCTCACTGTGATCCCTACTGGTCGAGGAGCCTCTGCAGAGAGCGAGATTGCAGATCCTGCCAAAAAGATTGAGAAAACTGAAGGGAATAAAAGGTAAGGCATATTCATACCACCCAGACCATCAAATAATCATCTTACACATTACAAATAATAACTGCTTTTTTCAAATTTCCTTTCACATAGTCCCAACATGGTAATCCACGTTTGTGATGAGGCAAAGAACCTGAAGCAGGACTTTGTGTGTCCAAGGAACCTTCTGGTAAAAGAGATGCGTTACTTTGAAGAGTATCTCTCTGTGGACCCACAGCGCTGGGACGAGGTGGACATTTCTGTCCACTGTGACGTCCAGATTTTCGACTGGCTCATGAATTATGTCAAGAGTCACAACACTGAACATTCGCACGGAAAACACATGGACAAACCCAAACTGGGTAATTGTCTTTCGGTAACTGTTTCAAATGCTCTTTATGTGTTTACTGTTGTGTTTTTAATTTCTATAATCAAATATACCATCAGAGGTGTTGTGAAATGTGTGTCCTCTGACCTGGCTGAATGGCGTTTGTAAGTGGTGGATGGTGTTTCATGTGGTTGTAAACGGTTATGCGTTGGCTGTGAGTTTGATGTTTCGCTGTTTGTGATGTTGTCGGTTATGTTATGTGGTGTTTGGTTGCAGAGCACAGCAATGTCATCTCAATCCTGATCTCCTCCGAGTTCTTGAAGATGGAAACTTTAGTAAGTGTTGTGAGGAGGGACAATGTTTTGGGTAATGTAGCAAGTGTGCTCTGAGCTGGGTGACCTTTAGGTAGTAGTGCACATTAAAAAGCATGATGCATGATGGCTGTTTCATCATTTGTGTTGTTCTTCTGGACAACTCTGTGCACTGCCCAGACAAGCACTAATGAGTTGCACAATAGTAATTTTCAGGAAAGACTTAGTGAGTTATTATGGCTGTATGTGCTTGAAGAACACAATCAATAATTAAATGATTATTATTATCCAAAAACTTGTCTGAGCAATGTGCAAAAAGCATGCTGGTTGATCTCATCAGAAGTTATTCATCCAGTTGTTAAATGGGCTTCAGGTGTTTGATTATCATATGTTTTGTGGATCTGAAGGTTGAGGAGTGTATCCAGTATTGTCACAAACACATGAGTGCCATCATAGCAACGCCATGCAATATGAACTGCATCAACAACAACCTGGCTGGACGCATCGCTGATTTGTTCAGCCACAATGAGGCAGATGACCTCAAGGACAAAAAAGACAAATTCAAAAGGTGAGAACAGCACACACATGGAACAAAAACATAATTATCTAAAGGTGCTGAATATTTATTGGCTATAACAGCCTCTTGTGCTCACCAAGACTGGAATTGTTTTGAAAATACAGTTAAAACAGTAATGTTGTGAAATATTGCTTGCATATAAGTATTCTACCAATTTAACTGTGGTAATTTGTACCTTCTCACCAGTAAACTGTTTCAGAAGAAGATTGAGAGATTATTTGATCATGGTTATCAGAATCACGATTCCCCTGGAAATGCATCTACTCTGTACAGGTGAGAGACTTTTGCATTGCAGTGCATGCTGTTGTACAATGTACTGTATTAGCATGATAATAGCATGATGTGTTATTGTATAGACATGCACTGGAGGTATTATAAATGTTTCTTCTGGTGCAATAAAATTTATTTCAGTGTAGCAATTTAATGTTGTGGTTCCTTCTCCAGATGTGGACTTTGCCTTAAGCTTTTAACCAAAGAAACTGAAAGAAAAATCCCTTGTGTTCCAAACAAAATCAACATAGATGCCCGGGGAAACATTGTATTCACTCACACCAGGTTATATGAGATACTGTATTTTAATCCCATGCACACAATGTTTAAAACACGCTTTCATTGAAGTCTTATGTTCTAAATGCTTATATTCCAGTCAGTGTTGGGTATAACTAGTTACTAAGTAATTAGTTACTGTAACTTAATAACTTTTCCATTGTAAAAGTAAAGTTAGGGATTACTCTTCTTTTTTTATATCCAGTACAATAGTGGTTTTAACATCAAAATTTAAAGTCTAACCTTAAAAATGGATTATTTTTATGTAACCTGCTCACTAAACAATTTGGTGCATTAATAAGAATATTGGTAACGCTTTAGTGTCCAGTTCTCACTATTAACTAGTTAGTTCTTAACATGAATATCACTGGGATATTGGCTGTTTATTATTACTTAAAAAGCACATATTAATGTCTCATTGCGCAAGACCTTATTGTAAATTCTTAATCCTATCCAATTCTTAAACTTAACAACTACTTTACTAACTACTAAAAAGCAGTAATTAGAAGTATATTGAGGCAAACGTCAGTTAATAGTTAGTTAATAGTGAGAATTGGATACTAATCTAAAATGTGACCAGAATAATTTATGTAGTTATCTATTGTTTATTTAAACGAATTAAAAGAACCGTTTAATGTCTATCCTTGTATCATTAACTTGTCGAGGTTGATATATGATTTAGAAAGCAAGTATTAATAAGTAATTAAATACTTTTGGAGAGAGTACTTTGTACAGTAATCTATTTACACTGTTGAAGATGTAATCAGTAACTAGTAATTAATTACTTTTTTAGAGTACTGATTCCAGCCTTACACACACACACATATACAGTAACATGTTGGTAATTGTGGTGTATTTGTAGACATAAGGCCTGGGAGGTACACGAGTATGTGAATGGACTTTATGAAGATTTGAAATCCTGGGTACTGGTGTACTGGAGGATCTGGGGCACCATTAACTTCCTTACCTGCTCACGCTGCAAACAGGTAAACAAATGTGTACTTCACAAATCATAATTTAAGACCTTAGTACAGGGCTAGAAGATAAAGGAATAATTCAGACAAAAATAAAAGTTTGCTGAAAATGTACTCACCCTCAGGCCATCCAAGTAGATGAGTTTGTTTCTTCATCGGAAAAAATTTGGAGAAATTTAGCATTACATCACTTGCTCACCAATAGATCCTCTGCAGTGAATGGGTGCCATCAGAATGAGAGTTTAAACAGCTGATAAAAACATCATAATAATCCAAAAGTAATCGACTCCAGGCCATCAATTAATATCTTGTGAGGTGAAAGTCTGTGTGTTTATAAAAAACAAATCCATCATTAATGAATGTGAAAGTGAAATTCCAGTGCACAATCCATAACATTTCCACCAGTTAAAAAACCATTTATGTCCATTCCCTGTTGTCCTCTCATGTCCACCAATATATTTGTTTGGAACTGTTTTGAACTGCTTAAGTTCTAAAAATAGCTTGATCTGTGCATATTTCTCTCCTGATTCAGATGAGACAATGTTTTTCTCTGGAAAAAGCAATATTATAAATAGAGGACTGGAAGCAACAGTGGGATTAAAAAAACATCTTAATGAATTAATTTGTTACAAACATGCAGCCTTTAGCTTCATAGACATTAATTGATGGACTAGAGTCATGTGGATTACTAGTGGATTATTATGATGCTTTCTCATTCTGACGGCACTTATTCACTGCAGAGGATTCATTAGTGAGCAAGTGATGCTAAATGTTTCAAAATCTGTTTCTATGATGAAACAAACTCGTTTATAATTTGGATGACCTGAGGTTAGTATCTTTTTAAGCAAATTAAAATTTTTGGGTAAACTATTTCTTTAATTATGGACATGTAGTATGTGTGTGTGTATGTATGTGTATATATATATATATATATATATATATATATATATATATAAAAATAGTGGTTTTCTATGTTAATACAGTTTAAAATAGAATTTATTTCTGTGATGCAACTCCAGTCTTTAGTGTCACATGATCCTTCAGAATATTAGAATATTAGAATGATTTCTGAAGGATCATGTGACACTGAAGACTGGAGTAATGGCTGATGAAAATTCAGCTTTGCATCACAGAGATAAATTATATTTTAAAGTATATTAAAACAGAAAACCACTATTTTAAATTGCAATAATATTTCATAATATTATTTTTTTTTCTCTTTTTTATCAAATAAATAGAACTTTGATGAGCATAAGAGACTTCTTTAAAAAACATTTAAAAACCTTACTGATCCCAAACTTTTTAATGGCAATGTAAAAATAAAAATGTGAAATAAAAAAGTGCATGTTGTATGTTCTCTGCAGGCATTCCTGTGTACAGATTTGGGCCAGTGTAAGTACCACCTAGAGGCGGTTGTGTATCCTGGCATTGGGGCAGAACATAGATGGCACGGCATTGGTCTTTACCCCTGTTGCAACCAGAAAGTCCTAAGATTCGATCCCTCCTCCATGCCCAAGGTGTGTTTTGTTGTTTTAGAATATGTTCTCTTAAACTCAGATGACCTTTGAACCTGTCTGACTTTCTACCATGAATGCCTGTGTATGTCTGTGTAGGGCTGTAAAATAAGAGACCACATTGTGAGTGCGGCAGATGGTGGTGACTGCGGCGATCACAATGTAAACTCAACCCAGACCAGAATACTCAATGACCTACTGCTACACAGAGAGGCTGTGTGTGTGCCAGAGAGGTCAGTAACTTCCTTCAGGAAAAAAAAAAAAATTCTCTGTTGCATGCCATGTTTGATTCGTTTGATGCTTTGCCTAGTGTTGTATTCGGGTCTTTTGACTGTGTTTTATGCTCTAATCCATTTTGTTTAGCTGTAGCTCTGAGGACCCTTCTGCTGGCAGTGAACGTGTGCCAGGATGTGATGTAATGCTGGAGCCAGGGGTGCTTACAGCTCAAAGACCCAAGGAAACCACAGCTGTGAGTCTATCAATTTTTTTTTTTTTTAACATTTTCTTTTTTTTATGCAACTATCAACAACATACACTACCAATCAAATGTTTGCAATTTAAAATAATTTTATTTTGATATGACAAATTCACATTGTGAGATATAAAGCTTCAGCAAATTCTTTGGTTTTTCCGCATTTTCGCGTATTTGAACCCTTTCCAACAATGACTGTATGATTTTGAGATCCATCTTTTCACACTGAGGACAACTGAGGGACTCATATGCAACTATTACAGAAGGTTGAAACGCTCACTGATGCTTCAGAAGGAAAAACAATGCATTAAGATGTGTAGACTTTTTTTATTTTGTCTAAATATATATATATTTTTCATGTAGTACTGCCCTTCAGAAGCTACAGAAGATACTTATGTTTCCCAGAAGACAAAATAAGTTAAATTTACCCTGATCTTCAAATGCATTGTGTTTCTTTCTTAAGCATCAGTAAACATTTGAGTCTTTATATTATAAATACATCAACATTCTAAGATATAAATTAAGTCATAATTGTGAGATGTAAAGTAATACGCTTTCAGTAGTGGAAATCTGACTTTCATTTATGGTGATGAATGCATTAGTTTGTTTATCTAAATTTGTTTGTCCAAGCTCAAATTATGACAACACCTTTTCGTCCTTCTCTCACAGTTTTCATTGCTAAAAAACTGGAGTCTTCAGCTGGTAAGAAGGAAGTTCCTCAAATATTAAATACAATGCATTGTTTTTATTTTTATATTATTTTATATAATTATTTACGGAAATCATTGTTTTTTTATGTCTTTGTGTTGTGGTGGTGTGTGCTTGTTTTGAAACAAATTGCTACATTGTGGATAATAAAGTTGACCTTAACCTTAATTCCTATATACCTACACTGAAAAACACATCTCAGATGTTGCTTTGACCTTTTGCAGCGGCAACAATCTCTGCTGTCTGAAGATGAGGAGTACACTACAGGGTCAGAGGTCACAGAGGATGAGGTCGGGGATGAAGAAGACACATCAAAAAAACAAGGTGGACTAAAATGTTACACATTAGTGAATCACCAAATATTCTTTAATAGGTAGTACCTCATTACGGTCTAAAGGTGGCAGTCATGTACAATTTCAACGAGAATGACCTTAAGCTTGGTTTGTGACTTTGTGTATATAGCTGCCAAGAAGGCAAGAAAATCTGGAAAACCTCTGAAAAGACAAATGTCCTCCCCCAGTTTCCAGCGTAAGGAAAAATCTGGAGAAAAGGTGAGTGCAAACACATGCATTTGTGAATTTCTCTCTTTTTTTATGTGGGAAAACACATTTTCTTTACATTTTCTCTTTTCATTCATTCTATCCTATTATTTTAAAGGCACAATCTCGAGACTCAACCCCGTTCATGTAAGTTATTTCAAAACTTGCTGTTTTCTGTAGAAGAATAAGTGGCAAATTTTAAGGGATAGTTCACCCAAAAATGAAAAACTCTCATGTTGTTCTTTCTTCATTGGAAGACATTTTGGTACATATAGTGAAACTCATTGGGGTCTAATCTTATTTTGGACCCCATTCACTTTAATTGTACTGAAAAAAAAAAAAAAAAGTAAAAATCTTTGGTGTTTTACCAAAGAAAGAAATCATACAAGTTTGGAATGACATGAGGATGAGTAAATGATGACAGAATCTACATTTTTGGGTGAACTATTACTTTAATTATTACAATAACTTTTATTGAAGACCAAAGTCCACTGTTTATATACTGTAGTATTGCTTTTCTTTTGTTTTCTGTATGAGTGATCTCAGTTGTAGATCTTTTTAAACACTGTATTGTATTGCTTTCTCATGCCATGTGTTTGAGAAGGGATTTCTACGCTTCTGAATGAGTCATTTGGCATTTTTTTCCCATTTCTTTGTCCCTCTTTTGCTCTTAGCGTCAGCATCCAGAAGAATAAGTGGGATAGCAATCGCTCCATGAGGTACAATCAGGACGCGCAGAGGGAGGAGGGTAAGTACCTTTTTCAGATCCTCTGACTGTAACAAAGATCCTCACAATCGCACAGTGGCAGAGCGAATCTTATAATAAAAAGAGTCATGATTTAAATCCACTTGAAAACCTTAGAAAATCTCATCAGAGAAAGTGAAATCCAGCCATCAGCATGTACATCCGCCAACTCTTTAGAAGACTAAATGACTGTTTTTGTTTAATAAACAGTTTTGTATTCAAAATAGGATTAAAACTGTAGGCTCAACATTACTTAATGGTAATTAATCAATGGTATTAAATAATTTAGAAGCATTTTTGGCTGTGCTTCTGACACTGAAGCTTTTAAGTAGATTATGTGTAGATTTGCAGTGATCTTGATTGATGTCTATACGTTCATTTTAGATCAGAGGAGAATGGAGGAGATTATAGCAAATCTCACTAAAATGCGCTTTGGTGACCAAGAGCAGACAAAGTTTAAAGACACAAAAGAGGTACAAAATATCATTTTTGTACATGTTTTCACATGTGTGTTCTGCTTTGTTGCTATTACCATCATTCACAGCAGTATTTCAACATTGTAGTCTAGTATTTTGCACCCATGTGTGTTTGTGTGCTTCTAGCCTGCAGGAGGGCTCTACTCAAGGCTAGAGGCCCAGTTTAAGGCCTCCTCTCAGTCCAGCGGAAGACACAGCAGCTCAGAGAAAACTCTAAGGTACCACAGTCACCACCAGCACTGAGGACTCTGCACAGATGAGCCAAACGAGTGAAAGTGTTTCACATTATGATTCATGGTTTTAATCATGAGATTTGGAAGGATTAGGAACATGTTTGTTTTAGCGCACTTACTAAACTGGCTTGTCTGCTCTTGTCAGGCAAATTTAAAGGGATAGTTCACCCAAATAATAAAAAACATGTTCTTCTGTGGAAATCAAAAGATGTTTTAGTCCATATAGTGAAAGTTGTTTTGCATCCCACCGGGGTCAGAAATTAACTTCTCCATTAAGGAGCAACATTTGCCCTCTGGAATTAATTTCCAGGGGCATTTTTTACATTTGTGAGGGCAATTTATATAATCACCTTATTATTATGAAAACCATATGTTGCCTTTTATGTCAAATACTTAAATGTACCCAATTACATTACTTAATATTTTAAACTGTGGTTAATAACAGACTGTTTAAAATTGTATCTAAAGTATACAGGACCTCATAGCGCTGCAATATTATGACAAAAATCATTATTGTAGATTATTGCTTTTTATATTGTAATAATGACTATTAATATCGATTTAGAAAACAATATAAAACGTTTTGGGGTTTTTTTGAGCACATCACATTCTGGCTTCACAGACAAACATGTCAAACCATGACATTAGCCAAGTCTATCACAAGTTATGCAAAAACTCCCGTTATAATCACTGAAGCTACAAAATTGATCTTTTATTTACATCGTATCTGCACTGTGTTGTTCATAATGAGGGAAATTCGCGAGCGAGCGAGCTCATCAACAGTATTTTCAACGCTGACTAATCTAAGCGCTTCTGATTGGCCAATGCATTTTTAAGTTCAACAGAAAGGCATTTGATTGGTTATAAGGCTCAACGCTGCACAAAACAGCATGTGAAAGCAATCTGATGCAGTGTGAGCAAATCTAAATGTGACCTTGGACCACAAAACCAGTCATAAGTAGCACGGGTATATTTGTAGCAATAGCCAAAAATTAATTGTATGGGTCAAAATGATCAATTTTTCTTTTATGTTAAGTAAAGATCATGTTTTTATGAAGATGTTTAGTAAATTTCCCACCATAAATATATCGAAACATAATTTTTGATTAGTACTAAGAACTTCATTTTGGCTTTTGTTTACATTTTTTTTGCAGATTCCAGATTTTCATATTTCAAATTGTTGTATCCATACATTAATGGAGAGCTTATTTAGATTTTTAGATGATATATAAATCTCAATTTCAAAACGTTGACCCTTATGACTGGTCACAAATGTAATTCCACGAATTGACACTAATTCATTTTCACATTTAATTTGAATCACGACAGCCATAATGCGTTGTTTAATTGTGCAGGGACATTTTTTCCCCCTTTGTCTTGAATTTATGTTTTTTTTTTTTTGATGCCACAAGCCCTGATTAATTTCCAACCCTGGACCCACTAACTTTTGTATTGTATAGACATTAGCTGTTGTAAATTTGTCAAAATATTGTCTTCACTGAAAGAAAGTCATTCAGGTTTGGAACAACATGAGAATGAGTAAATCTAAAATACAAAAACTTTTAATGGAAGACCCAAAGTTTACTGTTTATATAATATTGCTTTACTTTGTAATTGACTTGCTTGTAGCTTTAATTTTACCTTTTTACTTACTCCCTTTCACCTATTCTCTCAGATCCATTTTTAACCAGCACTTTGGTCTTTTTAGAGCGAAGACACGCTCGGGGCCGTCAAGACCGACATAGAAAAAATGGAGATAAGTGGATGAGTTTTTGAAAAGGACGAGTAAAAGAGGTTGCTGCTGTTTGACGAGGCAAAATAGCCTAGTACTGTCTTCATCCCTCCGTCGCTCCACTCCTCCTTCCAAACTCCGTCCAGACACAGCAGGAATAGCATTAGACTCTTTTCCGTTACAGTCCCGGGAGAAGAATGGGCTGCTGGTGTGGTCACTGATGTCATAACTGTAGCTATAGAGCATAAACAATGGACCTAATAAAACCATCAGTTGCACTGTAAACAATACAAGCTTTTGGCTGCTAATGAATTGGTTGCACCCACTTATTTGTGTTACACCAGTACAGTTTAAGTTTATTTTGCACCTATCTCATCTCACGTCTAGCTCAGGATTCATCGCAGCCGCAGCGTGTTGTAATGTCCCTGCTTCATTCTAGCCGACTCAGGTGACCAGACAAAGCTCATCTCCGTGGTACTGACCCTGCACTTTAAGCCGTCTTAATGCAATGACTCAAACGTGTATAATACGCAAAGAAGCCGCTGGGTAAAGCGAGACGCTGATGACTAATACCTGTGAGGTCCATGATTATGTTGCACTGAAACTATCACAACTGTGCCATTTGGACCAATGTGACATGGGGTAGAATATAGAATTAGTAGAATAAAAATCATTGAAAATAAACCTGTGTCTTTTTTACTGCTTTAGAACTATTACAAGTAACTCACAAGTAATTTCCTGGCCTTTGATTTGGAAAATGAAAAATACACAGACCTCTTTTACACAATTACTTCATGCGTTTAAAAAAAGGAAGGTATTAGAGGTTTATCTCATGATCGGTCGGTCATATCATTGAAGAGGATTTCCAGCACAACTGTCACCATGACAACAGGAAAGGGAAGTAGAACGTTCTGCGTGTGTGGGGGGAGCGTCGATGAGCTGATCTGCCTTTTTTGGTGACAGTCGGTGTTTGATTGAGCTCAGGCTGGTTGGGTTACAGTACTGGGCCACCTGCCAGCCAAGAACAAAAATGATCATGTGTTAATTCCCTCTTTGCTGGTGGGAATCAGATCCATCACAACCCCCACCATTCAATGTGACAGATATCTCTCTCTTTCCAGGAGTTGACTCTCTTACTCTGAAACACTGACAGTTCTAAGGAAGCAGACCAAGCTGTTCTAAATCATACTGTGACTCAGTTATAAAACGGTTATTACTTGTCATTTTATTATTAAACTACCAGTTTGCTTCCATCATGTGTTTTGAATACTAAAAACAGGACAGTTATTCTTACACTACTATTCAAAAGTTTGGGGTTAGTGATTTTTTAAACATGTTTACGACTCTCTTAAGATTAAAGGCAATTCTGAGAATTGTTAAACACATAAATGTTAGAAATGTATCGCTGAAAACACGGTACAAAGACTGAACTATGTACAGGCAGTGTTCAGGACTTTTTGGGCGGGGCTAAAATCATGACTTGATAACGCAACAGAGCCACTGCTCATGGCCCCTCCCCTAACACTATAATAACTAGAGCTCATTAACATAGTAGTTCACCTGCTCAATCGCGAGTTACTGTCGTTAGTTACAGACTACAGTTTGCTAGCTAGCTGGGCCATAGTCACGCAAATGCATATTATCTGTTTGCAGTAATTTACAAAACAGCTCCGTCTCCTTATTTAAATTTGTTTTTGACGGTTGAAAGAAGCGGCAGCTTTCCCGCGAGTGGGCGTGGTTTCAGCGCCGACATCAGACACGCCCCCATGGTATGAGAGCAGAGAATACTGCTTTTTTTTTCAAAGATTTTTATAAGTTATTTTGTTTGCTTGGCGTTTTTTTATCAATTAAATTTGGCTGGGTTGTTAATACAATTTTTCTGGTGTGACAAACTCATTTAATAAAGGTTTGCACTTACATCACGTTTTGGTCAGTTACCTGGAAACAACAGCATGGGGTTTTTTGTTTGTTTGTTTTTTTATAAATACTTTATTCAACAATTGCACAATTTACAGGAATGTTAATCTCCATTATAAAAATAACAAAATGTGCATTTTCCAACATTGCAGGTGTTTTAACATAAACAAAACATAAACAAAACATAAACAAGACTCACATCATCACTTTTTGCCAGGGGAAGTACGAATTTACAAAAAGATATCAAAGTGTTTACAAACATTCACAGTTTTTGTTGCCTTTTGATTAAGAGAATGCTTAATCGAGTTGACATATTGCTTGACCTCATTGTTAAAAGCAAAAAAAGATGTTTTGGAATGCGCAAACTTACATTTATGAATGTAATATTTTGCCAACAGAATAATGAAATTAATAATGAAAGTTTCATTAGGCATAGTTTTAGTTCTGTTGAGGTCATAAAGGCCAAAAAGAACATCCTTCCAAAATAACTTGAAATCTTTCTCAATTTTTTCAGCAATAAAAATACAAATGTCAGACCAGAAACTTTGGACAAAGGGGCAGTGCCAAAACAAATGGGTAACTGTTTAACAACAGCATGGGTTGCACGGTTAATGTACTACTGAATACGTTGTTCTGCTAATTTATGCTGTCTAAATCACAGGAAAAAATGTGTGGAAGCTGCTAAATCATATAGAGAAGGACTTAGTAAGCAGCAAAGGGTGCACTATTTTGACAAGCTAAAGTTAATAGATGGTAAAGATATGTACGAGCAGTATTAATTAAGATATTAGCCTGATCCTACCTGACTGGAAATGATAAGAACAATCAAGAATGTTGTCAAGATTCTTGCCCTGGAAATCCTGGTTTGGTTTGGCCAACCACAAACGCCTTTTGTTCCTCAAGACAGTTTTTTTGCACTCTTTTCCTGTGTTTGTTATAACTTTTGGCAGTCTATAGTACTCCAAATGTTTTTCCTGGTCTGGCCAATTAGTACAGCAAAAAACATGACAATAATTGATCATTTTCAGCAGCAATAATCAGCAAAATATGCAAGGTTTTTTTTTTTTTTGGTTCAGTGGCATTGTTTACATTCAGTGCCGCCAATATGGCCTGATGACGACTGATGACGCATCGTGAAGACTGTCAATGTGTCATGCAGATTCTTAATTAACTTTCAAGTGTTAATAATTCTGTAATAATTCTACAGAGTGTGTGTCAGTTATAAGGAACAGAAAGAGCAGCAATTCAGCATAGCGAGGGTAAAGGTAGACGGACAGTAGCTGCCCTCATTCCCTCAGTACTCGGTCAAAGGTCATATCCTCATCATTCAATGCTCTTTTGTCTATTGTTATTTGTAACAAATGCTTTGTTGGCATTGGTGGTGTGCATTTGTTTAGAATGGCATTGATTTGTTTTCTTTATGGAATGAAAGAACTATGCTAATCATTTTGGAGGAAGGTATATTATAATCCACTATGTAAATCTCCCTGTTCCTAAAATACACCACAGATATACAACTGTAGATTTCTTTAAAGCTAAACATATCACAAAGGCACTATAAACTATTACAAACATAGCTACACTGGTTAGCCATCAGTCACATGAATGGAGGAAAGCCATAATGTCATTTTTAGATTAAGGAGATATAATTCATAGCTTGTTTTGGTTTGTACTACCGTCGCTAGAGGGAGCTGTTTGTATCTAAACATGATCCTCCTGAAGCCAAACTTTCTGTGCAGCAAGGCCTCCCTCATTGTCTGTGTTGTTGTCATGAAGTTCACCTCTCTCAAGAAGGACAGAGCTATTTATAGGGACCACCATTAGGAAGACACTCCTGCAAATAGCCCAAGCTACAACAAATAGCTTGTAATGCTTTACTGTACAATGCACAGTTTAACCCATCATATGATTACAAATAAATGTAATATTTATGTTAATAAGTTTTATATTTTAATGTGAATGTGCTAAATGACATTAGCGATATTTCGTGATGGTATTTTTGTTCATTTTATAATGACTATATAAATGATAGAAATAATTTTTTATTAATAATAAAGAACTTAAATATTGCCTGGTCTTCATGTGACCACTTTACTTAAAAAATATTCACTATTAAATGAGAACAAAAACTGAAATCAGGCAGGAGTAGTCACAGGATATGAGAAGGTAAACACACCCTAAACAAGACAACTGTCAAACTAGTTTGAGTGACGGGGAGGAGCAGGTGATGTCATTCTAATGTATGTAAATGGCAAGGCAGGACCAGATAGAACGGGTATAAGCCAGCCCAATCCTGAACAGAGCAGCCCACCTCATTTCACATGTATGTGCTACAATGCACGTGCACTGCTCCTCTCCTCAACCCCTCCTACTGCTAGCTTCAGCAAGATGACCTCTTTCGGTCGCCCCTATGACCCCGTTAACTTTCAGACCCTCCGTATGTGTTGAGTACTGACATACTTTAATAGAAGAAACATTCAAGGGTTTCACATCAGAATCAACAAAATGCATTCGGTCCTTTTTATACATGTGCACGATCTGGGACCTGCAATAAACAAAACCAGACGTCCATAGAAGTTTCAATAGTTTATTGTATTTCTTAAAATAATTTAAAACAGCTGAGACAACAAAGAAAGGAAGCATGGCCAGTTTTCTGTTACACAAAGTAAAGTCACAGCCTGAGGAACATCAGATCTAAACTAAGAGCACATTTGCCGTTTGCCGTTTTTAAAGCAGTTAGTGTTTAATTTTGGGATTTCAACTTGCACAGGCATGTTTCTTAGATTATAAAGACGCAGCCACTCTCTGTAAATTAATTATTGTTAATTGTTTTAGTGTCAAACCTGCACTATTCAGTGTTCAAAAACAAAAACTGGAACATCAACCTTCTTGGGCTTGGGGTTTCACCTGTGATTCCTGGAAAGCAGGTTAAACTGTGTTCTAGAAACTTCAGTTGAAGCACTGACTTTACTCACAGACAGGTAAACATGAACACCCACAATTCATTTACACCACATCACTTATCTCAGCTCCAAAGTTTACTGCAGCACGGGACCCACGTGTAATAAAAGATAGAAAAAAAAAGGAGTAAACATGGATCTGATTCACACAACATTATCTGTGCATTAAATGCACAAAACTGCATTGCTACTGTCTGCTCAAGAATAAACCTGCTGCATCTGGATTACAGATTCACCTTCACTGGAAGTGAGATCAGTTTGTTGGATAAGGCTGAGCATGTCATTTACCAAATTACGGGTTCTAAACTGCTGTAACACTGCTTATTTAGTTAACCATTTTAAAAGGTGTGTAGACTGGGCCACATGCTGGACTAAAGCGAAATACTGTATCATATATTACCACAAAGTGCACACCATGACCTTGTGAAATGTAACAGTTTAATGAAAAAATGTATAGGCATGTATTACTTCTTTATTTTGGGACAATGTATTATTTTTCTCATTCTTTGTTCAGACACTACAGTAGTTTGCACACACAAAATCCAGTATTTTTCCATCAACTGACGTTTAAGTGGCGTTGCGTCACGTGACTTGCTCTGGGGAAGGAGGGGGGGAAACATGCAAGCGTTTGACGTGTTTATGAAGCATCGCAAACGGACAGTTTATTATTGTGTTTTCTAGTTATTCGATGCGTTTATCATACACCGCTGCCGTATAGGAGTTAACTTCGCGGTAGTTAAGTTTATGGAGACCATTACGAGCCAATTGTATCAGGCTCTGACCCATGCCATGCGTATCATACCCTGACTCTGAACAACCACTCCCCTTCGTGGCTCGTGGAAAATTACCAGCTTACAATCAGCACAAGTACAAGCTCCAACATCCGCCTGACGGACTCGATGCCCTCGATCTCCTTCAGTCCAGCGTGAACGATTTTTTCCCGATCATGTATACAATTACCAAGCGATTGGTGTTGATGAATAACAAAAACTGTTCATTTAAAGCTCGCGGAAAATATAAAAGCGGCTGTTTTTCGGAGGATTCGCGCAAAATTCGTTGCGTTTCCCTCCGAAAGCAACAAATAAACAAAGAATACACGACCATAATATTATCGCAAATTACAAGTCCATTCTGCACGCAGTTTGCCTTCTTTTTCTCTAAACGGGCGGAGCAGTCGCGTGGGCGCTCGAAAGAATTGAGATTGATTGACGTGCGCGCCGTCCAATGGGTGGCCAGCAAGGACGTCCTTAGCAACGCTGCGCCCAATGGCGCACCTCCATGGGCGTGACGTTAATCCAAACTTTTCGCGGCGCCATCGGCTGAAAACTAAACCGAGATGGAATCTCCCAGTCTGAACCGGTTTCAACCGGTTACGAGTTTGTTGCTTGTGAGAAGAAGAGGCACAGGCTCAGTCTCTAATACCGCCCTGGTGCAAAATATACTTCAGTACAGAGCACATTTCTTAATTAAGGTGAACTTTGTTTCGTAAAATGAACCGGACTGAGAAAATACAGAACTCGCCGTGATTGTTGGTGCGGAATTCACATCCTAGTGGTCCTTATATCAAGCAACTAGCTCGTGTGTGTAGTCTTCACAGAGGAATAGTGTGGCTGGCCAGTCAACGGGTCATCCTAAAGCCAGAAAGCGTGTACAAACCAGGCACCAACGATACTGGATCAAATAAACATAATTTTAGCAACTCTGGCTGACAAGCCCACCTTCTTTCTCTCAAAGGCTTGGACTTTAGGTAGGTAAATATGGGGTGAGAACTTGCAGCTAGAGTGCTTGGGGTTGGTTTGTGCTCTGTGGAGAATGATGATGATGATGCTGTGAGATTGTGTCGAAATGCCTAGAAATTGCACGTATGGAGGTTAAGGTCGAGAGAAAGTGAAATGGCTTTGCTGCTGAGGGTTTATGAAGGATGTTGCGGGTGTGTTGCGTGATGGCTCGTGTTCAGCACTGGTGTCACGCTGGACTGAATAATGTAGCTGGGTTTTGTTCGTTTGAACGGTCGTTATAGCTCACGTAACATCAAAACAATCACAAATACACCACTAGCTACTAGCGCTAACCATTAGCGCATGTTGTTTCAGCGAGCAAAATTCAACTGTAAAACGCATTCAAAACAATTGTAGAGCTGTAGCATTCATTTAACGAATTAACGTATGTAAAGACACACTCGGTCTGTTTCTTACCTGGTTTACTGCTAGTAAAGCCTGCAGAGCTTTCAGGTGTAGGGTGCAGAGCATGGTGTTGGTGGGAGGGGTTGCTCCAGAGTCAGGGAGGGAGATCCTTGCAAAGTCACCCCCGTGGAAGTCATCTGAAACGGGTGTAGACCGTCAGAAACATCGGTGTTTGTTATGGACGAGGTGCGTCAATTGCGCACCAAAGCGTTTGCTTTGCGGTCCATTTAAGCGCATTAGTATGGTAGCATGCATGCGTATTAATTGTCACTGTTTGTAAAGCAATAGATTATTAGGGATTTCACGCTTAAACGTGGCTGTAGAGAACAGTGAAGTTGCGCTCCTCAGCTTGATTCTTAGTCCAACTCGGTTGTGTTTTGAAGACGTGTGCATGAAATCAGCTGATGAGTAGCTCTGTGTTGGGATACAGATCCTATTGTGGCCATTGCTTGCTGAATGAAACAAGGTGAGGTGTGCAAAAGGCGGGCAAATCAACAGGTTGCGCAGTACCAAGGACTAGTTATGGCACCATCACTTTATTTAGGCCTGAGAGACTCGTGGTCTCACAAAGCTCGACTGTGTCGTGTCCAAGTAAATTCTTGAAATTTCCTCCAATGCCAACTTTTTTTTTCTGGGTTCTTGGCTGTAATGCTTACCTCGTTACGCAATAGTTTGGCTCTGGGGTGCAAACTGAATTAGCTTGAGCATTGGCCTTTCAAGTGTCCTTCAAACTGTATGTAAATATTATTGAAGTCTCGTGGGTCTATAAAAGCTCGATAAGAGTAGAAAAAAACAGTTTGTATGTCAGAGAGCTGGCTACGTCTCTTGTGTTATATGTAAACAGAATGACGTCAGCGAAAGGCTGCCTAGCACGTGGTCTCATTCACAGAATAATGGCTCATGTGATCAGGAGCCCAGTGAGTGGCCCTTGTTTCTCGGACATATTAGGATATTCATTCTGCAAGCATGTTACCTTTATCGCGCCTCCCACCTATTTCATTGTTATTGAGGATTAACCCTCCAGCAGGCATTGGTGTGTTGGCAGGCCAGGTCATATAAGGCTTTTTGGATGGTCCTGGGTCGAGGGAGGCGGGGGGGGTTTCTGGTTAGTGGTCAGCTGTTTGGATTTGTGTACCCAAATGTTCATTTCACTTGACTTTGCCCCTGCTGGATGTTTCCTCCCTGTGCCCCACAGAGCTCTATGCCAGCAATTATGACAATGTTAGCCGACCACGCAGCCAGACAGCTGCTGGACTTTAACCAGAAACTGGATATCAACCTGCTGGATAATGTGGTCAACTGTCTGTACCATGGGGTTGGGCCACAGGTAAGTAAGAAATTTCACAAACAGGTGAACTACAGTACCAAAAACACATATTGTACATATTTATTAAAAAAAAAAAATATATAGAGTTTTATCATCACATGTCATCAGTCGGCTATATTGGCGGCACTGAACGTAAACAATGCAACTGAACGAAACTCGCATATTTTGCTGATTATTGCAGCTAAAAATTGTCAATTAGTGTCATATTTAGGGCTGTACTAATTGGTTGGACCAGGAAAAAAATGGGGTACTACAGACTCCCAGAAGTTATAACAAATCAAGGAGAAGAGTGCAAAATAACTGATTTCCAGGGCAAGAATCTTGACAACATTTATGTTTGTTCTTATCATTTCTGGTCAGGTTGGTGGCATATTAGGCCGATATCTTAACTATACTGCTCGTTCGTATCTTTACCACCTATTAACTTTAGTTTGTCAAAATATTGCACCCTTTCTGGCTTACAAAGTCCTTCTCTATATGATTTAGTAGCTTCCACACATTTTTTTTGTCCATGGTTTAGACAGGATAAATTAACTGAACAACATACTCCATAGTACATTAACCATGCAGTCCATGCTGTTGTTTACATCTGAGTATCGCCAATATCCGGGTAACTGACCAAACTGTGACATAAGTGCAAACCCTTTATTTGTGTACATACCGAAAAAAAGATTATGTGTGTGTGTGTGTGTATTGACATAATTAAAATTTAGCCACTTTTTTGTTGTTTTTGGATTGTAAATTAAGACATTTGATTCTCTATTTTAGCAAAGAATGGCCCAGGAGGTGCTGACTCATTTAAAGGAGCACCCAGACGCATGGACGCGTGTCGACACTATCCTGGAGTTCTCTCAGAATATGAACACCAAAGTAAGCCAAGTTCCAACTTACTCCGGTGGAGGGTCATGGTTTCTATACTTTGAGGAAGATCTGATCTCTTTTTGCACATTATACAGAAACACGAATTTGTTTTCTGTTCCTTCAAACCAGCAATACCCGTTTCTTAGGTGTACTGGGGTTGCTTAGCATTTTGTCAAAAACAGATTCCTCTGTACACATGTGAGATCACATTTTCCTACACCTCTCCTCACATTCTTGTCCTGGTCAAGGAAAGTCATAGTTAAAGTTGGTGTGTGAGGATCCTCAGTTGAGAGCGAAATACCTCAGTATCTCCATCTGTACAGCAGCCAGAGGTGTGTTAATGACTGACTGTTTAGGGTCGGGAGATGTAAAACACCTGATCCATGTGATCCAAGTTCCTATCCATGGATTTTTATTTCAGAGGATCCACGTAGTGTAGAGTTAATAGTACGACGTAGTGTGTAGGCTGAATGTAAATCATTTAGTAGTTTGTAAATAGTGTAGAATTTGGGATGAATTGTCTTCCTCAGTGTGTTAATAGACTTCCTCAAAGTACTGCCGACCCAGTTTGCCGTCTGCTTGCCTTTTAAGATTGCTCTTAACACTCTGGTCATTACTAATGTTTGAGTTGGTTTATCAACAGTATCTGTAATATCAAAATGATAATGGCCCAAAAGTGAGGGCTCTAGAAGAACAGACAGGAAAATATGCAGAGCAGGTAAATTCTTTGAATTTGTCTAAATTCATCAAGCAAAATACAGAAAGAGCGCATTTGGCTTTTTGCTTAATTTATTAACAGCCTTTTTGTAGGTGAAAAAGCAAACAAAAGACAATTAATTGAAGTTGTTCATATTTGATATTAATCACAATGTTCCATTATGTTGATTGCTTGTAATAGGACGAAAAGGGGTGTGTCTTCCTGTGCACCTTGACACAGCTAGGCTTTGGCGGCAGGCCTCCACAAGGTCTACCTTTTCATTCCCTTACTCTCAATTCTGCTGTGCCTCCATTCACACTGCACATGCCTCATATGGAGCTCAGAGACGGCAGGGAGATAGGCAGGCAGTTTACCCCCTTTTTTTAACCTCAGTTATGGATAGTAACAGTTATTTCCACTGTAGGGATCATCAGTGTCTCTGTGTGCTGTGGTTCCCCTTGTTTCCCCCAAGCATTTCTCCTCTACCCTAGCCTACTCTATTTCCTGTCTCGATTGTAAACCAAGAAATATTGCAACATCGCACGTGAGCAACATAAAGACTTGATGCTTTGCGTAGTGTTGCAATGTTTTTGTCTTGCCTTTATTTATTTATTTATTTATTTATTTATTAATCTATGAAAAATTAAAGGTGAAAGGATCCTGGTGATATTTTTTATTTTACAGGGTTAAACATGTCCTACTTCTCCAGGCCTCACCTTTAATATCCTCACTCAGTATGTGACCTGTATTCCCTGTTTTGCTTTAACACATTAACTTTTTGCCTCACATTTTTTCCTCTTTTCTCATTAATCCCTACAGTTGAAATGCTGTTAATCCAAATAACACTAGTGACCATGACAAGAACACTAATGCACCATGAAAAGCAGTATATAAAACATCTTAAGGTAGTCTACAGACCCAATCCTGTGGCTCGTCTTGCTGTTCCTGAGACTCACACCAGTTACTGGTGAAAACAGTAGTGTCACATTAAGACAGAAAGGGGTGTGGTCTTTATTTGACCAACCGGAAAACACATGACTGATGATTAAAGCCTTGTGAGTGGCTATTGACTCTTAAAAGAATCCTTCGGTTCTTTTTGTTTTGGGACACAGTTGTTGCGTCGCTCCCCCAAGCTGCTTGCTTTGTTGTGGCCGGGCACAGAATCAAATCATTAGCTGTTTGCCATTAACATCTACTTTCCTGTCTTTCACAATCTGGTGTGACATTGCCAGAAACAGCAAAACTTCTACAGAATCCCATACAAACACTGTATAGAGTTTTGATGGGGGATTATGGATTTTTTTGGTTCTCTTTTTGAGTTTGTAATAAAATTCTTACTGAAGTCAGATCTGCATGATGTATTTTTTTTTTTTTTTTTTTTTTTTTTTTTTTTTTCATTCATTTGGAATAAACTAAAGAATGTGTGGAAATATATTAGGCAGTCAAAGTTAAGAGCAATTGTTTTTGTTTTCCTTGTGTAACGGTACAGCTCTGGCAGATTGGCTGGTTAATGTTTGGATCATTAACTCTTGATTTGTTCTCTTGGCATTACAGTACTATGCTCTGCAGATTCTGGAAACAGTTATTAAAACAAGATGGAAGATTCTGCCCAGAAACCAGTGTGAAGGTAAGACTGACTCACAAGAATTCCCCTCACCACTTTAAGATGAACAAGTAATTCATAGCTCAGCCTAAATCAATTCTTAAGTCATAAGCAGCTCAAAGGCTGGATTTGGGCAAGCGGTGAAGGGATCTTTGAAATGTAGAAGTAAGCGTTTCACTCTGCAGTGGACTTGACTCTACAAGACGTTTCTAGCAGGCCAACACATTCATTGGAATCAAGTGTGCGATTGCCAAGTTGAGCTGAATTCCCCTTTTAAAAATGCATGGAAGGTCGTCTGCTCAGCTTAGTGTTCATCTGTTTCCGAAAAAACTCCCTGCTCTCTGAAAGATCACATGACATGAAAAACATGATGTAAGCTTTTAATTGCTAATAAATCATCACTTAGATAATTTCTATGCCACGCAGCTTAACCAATATTGATGTCTCAACAACATCCAAAACATGTCTCTGTATGAGCTGTCAGTCTACACCCAGCCAAATGAATAAAAATGAATATTACACAAAGAGTTTGGTTAGTTTGACTTATAATTATGGTAAAACATTAGTTTTATCATTTTAATTGATCAAATATGTTTTATTGTTCAAATTATTGCTAAATTAAGCAGTATTTGATATTCAGTCAATAGACATTTCATTACATCAGTTTCTTTAAAAGTTTAAATTTTACTTTTTATAAAGAGTGTTTTGTTTTTGTATCTTCGAATGTGAAAATGGCAGATATATGCTGATGCAGATCTGCAGATGAACAGACAGTAACAAGTCCTCTGAGACGAGCTGCTTTCATCCGGATGGAGAGCTCATGGGGTTTTATGCTGCCTTACTGTACGCATTGACGCTCTTCACTGCTCTGCTTTATTTCAGGCATTAAAAAGTATGTTGTGGGCCTCATTATCAAGACATCATCAGATGCAGCCAATGTTGAGGTCAGTGAACTTCCACTTATTTTGTTTACTGTCTTCCTGTGGTTTCTGTCCAGCTGTCTGTTTTATGCTATGCTCTGCCTCTTTTCAGAAAGAGAAAGTGTACATTGGAAAACTCAACATGATATTAGTACAGGTGAGGTTTGTTTGACTGCTTTCTTAGTACATTACAGATTTATAGCCAAAGTTTTACGAATAACAGTAAATGTCACATGACATGATGATACTGTAGGTGTGTGTATATTTGATGACTCCAATGTTATGTTACTTGCTGTTTTTGTGTTTAGATCCTGAAGCAGGAGTGGCCGAAACACTGGCCCACATTTATCAGTGACATTGTTGGAGCGAGCCGCACCAGTGAGAGCCTTTGCCAGAACAATATGATTATTCTCAAGCTCCTCAGCGAGGAGGTGTTTGACTTCTCCAGTGGCCAGATGACACAAGTGAAAGCCAAACACCTGAAGGACAGGTATGACGGCATTAAAAGAGAACAACATGCATTTTATGGTTGAGAATGAGGTCATATTCACATTATTTGCTCTTGTTAATTAATCCGTATTGTTTTGTGATCTGATTTCCATCCACAGCATGTGCAATGAATTCTCCCAGATATTCCAGTTGTGCCAGTTCGTGATGGTATGTGCTGTTTTCGTATTGTTTCTCACATACATTAACAAATATATCAAATGTTCTCACTCACTCATTACTAGGGATGTAACAATAACAAAATCTCACGATACGATAATATCGCAATATGAAGTCCACAATACAATATTTATTGCGACATTAAAAAAAAAAAAAAGAGAGCGAGAGAAATGAAGAACTGGAAAACATTTGACAATTTTGTACATTTTAAAGTTAAATTATTCTGTCTAATGCACTTTGAGAGTTCAAAATTAATATCTCCAACCAATGTTCTTAACTAAGAAAACTTTAGTCAGAAAAAAGTCAGTGAATTGACTTGTACCTGAACTTTAAAGGGGATTCAACTCTTTTATTTGTAAAATACTGTCCATGTCAAAATGACATTCACACTGGTGTTTTAGGAAGCCAAACAAACTGGAATATAATTACAATGACAGCAATTACAGTAATAGCCATATATTGTAAAGTAATTGCAATGCATAATAAATTAAAATGAATATTTCATAGGTATATTATTTTTGCTTTACACTACAATATAGTGTTTCACTTCAAATATAGTGAAATGCTGTAGTCATCTGCTGTGAAAATAAAGCATAACTGGTGGCTGTTGCATTCCGAAGTGCATGCTAAACTCACAGTACATGCAATAAACAAGTTCACTGCATTTATTCAGTGTGAACGAAGACGTTCTGAAGCACGGAAAAAAACTGATCATGAACTGATCACCTGAATGAAGTGCACACTTTGCTTTGAAACACAGCGAAAACTTGATTAAGCACTTTTGGTTTTAGTTCATTTGACAGATACTGTCAAAGCATAATGGCACAAAACACAACTTTAAAGACCTTATTTGTTAGAATAAGAAGTTTAAATATATTTTGAAACTACACTTTTTGCCTGGAAGACCAATTGTTTCATGTTATCATGTGACCACGTTTTGCTATCGCAATATCACAATATTGATAATATCATTACATCCCTACTCAATACATATTCCAGCTGTTCTAGTTTGTGATTGAATGATTAACTTCAAATGTTGATTTGTATATACAACAAACCAAATGTTAATATCTGAAGGTGGGCTGAAGGTTTTTTTTTTTTTTTTTTTTTTTTTTTTTTCTTTCCATACAATTCACAGGAAAATTCTCAGAATGCCCCACTCGTGCACGCTACTTTAGAAACTCTGCTGAGGTTTCTCAACTGGATTCCCTTGGGCTATATCTTTGAAACGAAACTCATCAGTACTCTGGTGTACAAGGTAACATACCTGGAGATTTTCTTACTCTTACAGACTGAAAAACTAGGAATATTGTAAAATGCTTTTGCTGTTGTTTGATAGATGATTTCATTTTTATCTCATATTAGAATATTATATTAGGCTGTAGCATGTATCAATTAAGCAATCAGAATCAAGTGTTCCAGACAATAGTGCAATAAATGGATTTGTAACATCTGTATTTTTTTGTTGCACATTGACACACTCCTGCAAAGATTGTATTTCACACTTACAAAGCAGTTGCTAATTGTTGGCCCCTCTCCTCTGTTGGTATGATCTGTAGTTTTTAAACGTGCCGATGTTTCGCAACGTGACACTGAAGTGCTTGACTGAGATAGCAGGAGTCAGTGTCAGCCAGTACGAGGAGCAGTTTGTCAATCTGTTCACTCTGACCATGATGCAGCTCAAACAGGTAACCTCTTCTCTAGTTCAAATCAAAGTACAGTTCCCACATACCATTGCTTTTGGGCCAGTCTGATGTTCTCTTTCTTATTTGTGTGTTGAAGATGCTTCCTCTGAACACCAACATTCGACTGGCGTATGCAAATGGTAAAGATGATGAGCAAAACTTCATTCAGAACCTCAGCCTGTTCCTCTGCACCTTCCTCAAAGAGCACGGACAGCTGATAGAAAAGAGATTGAACCTTAGAGAGACGCTCATGGAGGTACAAACACTCACAGACCAAACTTCAGATAGTCATCAACCTCAGTCATTGATGTTATTGTCTTAAGCCTGTTTGTTTTTCTATTTAGGCTCTGCATTACATGTTGCTGGTGTCAGAGGTGGAGGAGACCGAGATCTTTAAGATCTGTTTGGAGTACTGGAACCACCTGGCAGCTGAGCTTTATAGAGAGAGTCCTTTCTCAACATCCACCTCTCCTCTTCTCTCAGGGAGCCAACATTTTGATGTACCGCCCCGTAGACAACTCTACCTGCCTGTGCTGTCTAAGGTTGGTTCACAAGCATGATTCTCTAGAAGAAATATGACAATTTAAGAAAAAAAAAAATATAAGGATGTTTGTGTTATTGTCTTGCAGGTGCGTTTGTTGATGGTGAGCCGCATGGCCAAGCCGGAGGAAGTGTTGGTGGTGGAGAACGATCAGGGCGAGGTGGTTCGAGAGTTTATGAAGGATACAGACTCCATTAACCTCTACAAGAACATGAGGGAGACGCTTGGTGAGAGCTGTTCTTCCTTATCTGTCTTTAAAGTGTTATCTTAATTATGAGCACACTGGTTTGTCGTGCAAACAGTTTTACTGTTTACTGCACGTTCTACGTTATTTCCCTATAGCAGCTAATGAACCGGAAGTCTTGCCCATAAGCTTAGTTTTGCGTCAAAGAGAAATGTATATATTATAAATGCAGAGGTTTTGGCCACATCATCATATTTTTCTCTACACAGTTTATCTTACCCATCTGGACTATGCTGATACTGAGCGCATCATGACAGAAAAGCTTCATAATCAGGTGAACGGTACTGAGTGGTCCTGGAAGAACCTTAACACGTTGTGTTGGGCCATTGGATCCATCAGTGGAGCCATGCATGAAGAGGATGAGAAGCGGTTCCTCGTCACAGTTATTAAGGTGCAGAAATCTTGCAATGCAAAGTCTTAAAATTTAAATAGAATTATAATGTGCCCATCAGTGTTAATTTAGTTGACGAATAATTTTTGTCATAATTTTCACCATCAACATTTTTTTCACTGACGAAAACGAGACAATAACGAAACAAAAACTCGTTTTGAATGACAAAAACTGACAAATCTATTGACACTTTAATAAAAACAAAACATGTTAGGAAGGGGTAATTTGGAAAGAGATTCATTCAGAGTGAATCTGCAGGGTTAGGAGGTTAGATGCGTACATATAAACTGTATCATAGCCTATTGATCTATCTGGTGGGACATAAGCCAACATACACATGCTGCACGTCTCATAAAACATTCAAAATGTCAATATCTGGGAGTAAGAGAAAAGCAGATGGATAAATTTGACGATGCAAATGAGAGCTTAGTTTGGTCCGGTTTTCAGACAAAAGCAGCATCTCTCACACAGTGCACAAGTACTCTTTCTTCTTCACGAAATGATGTTGAATTGTCCATTTGACAAGTGTTCATGTAAACGCTTTAGGTTATGTCTTAGATGAACATAAACAGTTGAGAAAATATCAGACGTGTATCAGTACATTGCATCTGTGCATTTGGTTTTAAAGGGACAGCAGCCTAATTTAGTTGCTATTGTCTGTGGCATTGATGTTAATCAAGCAACAAAAGAAAGACACAATCACTTGCTGCTCTTGACTAAACCACTTTAGTAGCCCTAATAAAGGTTAATCTAAATTTATTTATATAAATAAATATGTCTGCTTGGAAAAAAATGAAGAATGTGGTAAACAAGTTGTTATAAAGAGTGTGTAATTAGTCTATATAACCACTGGTATTTCATTGAAAAGAAGACCTTGTTCTTGTTTCTTAATGAGAAGTGATTTCGTTTAATTTTAATATAACGTCATGTTGCGTGTCACAGCTTTTTAGCTGATTAAATCTACTGCAGATTTAGTTAACTGACATTTTATGATATTTAGTTGACTAAAACAAACAATTCAGACGACTAAAATATGATTAAAACTAAATGCCATTTTAGTCAAAAGACTACGATTAAATCAGAATTTGCTGTCAAAATTAATATTGGTGCCCATGTGATCTACAGGACCTGCTGGGTCTATGTGAGCAGAAAAGAGGCAAGGATAACAAGGCCATCATTGCCTCCAACATCATGTACATAGTGGGCCAGTATCCACGGTTTCTACGTGCGCACTGGAAATTCCTGAAGACTGTTGTCAACAAATTGTTTGAGTTTATGCATGGTGAGTCTCTTAGCTTTAAAATAGAATCAGGGATTTGCATCTGTATCCAGCTGTGATTGATCTTTAAATAGAAGCACAGTTGATGTCACTTTTGATCAAACATACACAGCAGTGCTGCATTTTAGTAATTTATGGAGCAGCTCTGTTATATATATTTGAGCTTCTAAATTTAGCTTGATTATAATCATGTTCTCCTAATATTATTTCACTTTTTGTTCTTCTTAGAAACCCATGATGGAGTGCAGGACATGGCGTGTGACACGTTCATTAAGATTGCTCAGAAGTGTAGGAGGCATTTTGTCCAGGTGCAGGTGGGAGAGGTGATGCCCTTCATTGATGAGATCCTCAACAACATCAACACTATCATCTGTGACCTCCAGCCCCAGCAGGTACCAAATAACCCCATTCATCCCAGTTAGCCTGCTCCTGTGTGACACATTGTGCTTTAGAAATACACAACCTTTGAGATGTTTGCTGTTTTCAGGTGCATACATTTTATGAAGCTGTTGGATATATGATTGGAGCGCAGACCGACCAGGCTGTACAGGAACACCTGATAGAGAAGTACATGTTGTTGCCTAACCAGGTGTGGGACAGCATCATTCAGCAGGCCACCAAGGTGCTTAATTTATTTTGTTTGGAAACAGAATTTTGTTCATTAACCCATTTTAAAGACTGACCTTAAATGCATGCTGTTATCCTGCTGTAGAATGTGGACATCCTGAAGGACCCGGAGACGGTGAAGCAGTTGGGCAGCATCCTGAAGACCAACGTCAGAGCTTGTAAAGCAGTGGGTCACCCTTTTGTTATTCAGCTGGGACGGATCTACCTGGACATGCTAAATGTATACAAGTGCCTCAGTGAAAACATCTCCGCTGCCATCCAAACAAACGGTGCGTGTTTTTCTTGAGGCAGTAAAATCACTCTGTGTACGTTTGAGTTTATATGAGTATGTGTTCTAGATAAATAGTGAGTTTAATTCCGGAATTACCTCATGCATGTGTGTATTTGCATCACTGTTGGTTATCTCAGAGTGACAGATCCGCATTAAACTGAAGTCAGTTTGATTACACAAACTCACTCAGCTGGAATACAAAAGGCTGCCGCAGAGCTTAGCGCCATGTGCGTGTGTGAACAGCAGTCCATTACAGGGCTGTCTGGCCAGCTATATATAGCACTGCAGCTAGAACAGAATGAGTGAAGTTTAACTAAATAGTTCCCCAAAGAAAATTCTTACTAATGAGAGTGTCTGACTTGTCTTGTGTAAACACTGTATAACTGAAAGCACTCAAGAACCACAAGCGTTTTGTTTACATCTGTTTATTTGGTTCGTGGCTGTCTGTTTTATATAGGTGAGATGGTGACGAAGCAACCTCTAATCAGGAGCATGCGCACAGTGAAGAGAGAGACTCTGAAGCTGATCTCAGGCTGGGTCAGCCGCTCCAATGACCCACAGATGGTGAGTCACAAAGCACAGATTTATTAACTACTTTTAAGAAGTTGATAATCTTAAACATCATATCATAATTTTTAAATAAAATATAAAAAAAATATCAGTGTAGCAACATAGCAAGCAGCATAAAGTAAGTTCTATATTTTTAACAACATTTTGTAATTTTTCTTTTTTTACATAAAAATATTTTTTGAAATTCTTAAAATATAAAACTATATGCACAGAGCATATTTTAATTTAAGGATGCGCCGAAACACATTTCTGGATGCACTTGGTCAAAAACTGATCAGAAAATTCTTTTTAATAATTATTTATTATTGTATTAAGTTATCTAAAATAATTTTGTGCATATTATTATTATTATTATTATTTATTTATTTTTTTATTCATTTTTTTAGTTTGTATAACAGAATAATTTTAATGCTACTAAATTAAAAGAAAATACAAGCCAAAAGATAACCACCCTTTTATTGAAAGTAAAACGATACAACTGAACAGACAGTAAATTAATATTAAATGTCATGTAGCATACTTTTACTTCTAAAAGTTTGTCACAGCAAATTTAAAGTTAACTAGTGACGACGAGAACAATTTAGGGATGCACTGAAATGAAAATTCTGGGCCGCAACCGAAAATTCTGTAATATTAAACAATTTAAGACTTTTTCATTTAACACAATAATTTTAATGCTACTGAATTTAAGAAAATACAAGCCTATAAAATAATCACATTTTAATTAAAAGTATTAAAGTAAATATATTAATATTGAATATCAGTATATTATTATTTATATATTTGGCAGTTAGAGGGAGAGTGAAACCTAAGTGCTGAACGCTGCCGGGCGGTGCAGCGAGCTATATATTTTTGGCTCACATTTTTTGAAAAATGAAATTTTCGGTCGATAAATTTCAGTGCATCCCTAGAAAATTTGATTAGAAATTGTAACAGGATCCAAAATATGCACTTATACATTATTATACATTCATCTATTTTTTTTTTTAAACTAAAATTCTGATTTTGAGACCTTATGCAACAACTACCCACAAGTCATTAATTCTCATTTGGGGAGCAGGTGCAGCTCAAGGCTTTTGGTCTCATGTCTTTGTGTTTGTTAGAGCCAGTGTTTGTGTGTCTGTACAGATCATTCTGTTATACCTGCTTCAGGTCTGTCAGTCTGGACCTGCTCAGATTAGCACTGTCCTTACACAACACACACTTATCCGCTCATCCTTTAAGCCTGTATGCGCATGTGTGTTTTGTGTTCGTTCTCCAGGTGGGGGAGAACTTTGTTCCTCCGCTGCTGGATGCCGTGCTCATCGATTACCAGCGCAATGTCCCAGCGGCAAGAGAACCCGAAGTGCTTAGTACCATGGCAACAATCGTAAACAAACTGGGTGGACACATTACTGGAGAGATCCCACAGATATTTGATGCAGTGTTTGAGTGCACATTAAACATGATCAACAAAGTAAGCTGCCCTTATTCATCTCTCAACATTCTGTGAAAAATATTTAATATTCCATAGTCATTTATTATTAAAACCGGATTCTGTTTACTTTTGAAATGTTTCTTTTTTCATTTTGAACTGTGTGATTTTCTCTGTTTTTACAAAGGTTCATATTTATTTATTTGTTTAGGATTTTGAAGAATACCCAGAGCACAGGACGCATTTCTTCTACCTGCTGCAGGCGGTGAACTCTCACTGTTTCCCAGCATTCCTGGCCATCCCACCAACCCAGTTTAAGCTTGTGCTTGACTCTATTATATGGGCTTTTAAACACACTATGAGAAACGTGGCAGACACTGGTGAGAACACAAATGCATTTATAAATTCACCCTAATTATTTATCGTAACATGCGTTCACCAACTGTGCCCTGAAAAAATGTCATGCAGGCCTTCAGATTCTCTACACGCTGCTGCAGAACGTGGCCCAGGAAGAAGCGGCAGCTCAGAGCTTCTATCAGACATACTTCTGTGACGTCTTGCAACACATTTTCTCGGTCGTCACAGATACATCACATACAGCCGGTCAGTTTTAGCCAGCTTTTTCTCTCTCTTGCTTTTTAAAGACTCTTTTTATATGTACACTGTGTAACCATGTAGTTATTGTGAGCATTCGGGTTTTATTTAGATTAAATAATTAAAATAGTGTAGGAATAAACCGTTAAATTTTAAGTTATTTTTAATTCATTTTAATTTTGAAAGAAAATTTGTATAATTTAGTTAACATTTTTATTATGCCAAATATGATTCAGTCTATAAATGCGTCTTTTCCTGTTTATTCAACCTCTGCATATTTGTCTTGCAGGTTTGACCATGCATGCTTCTATTCTGGCATACATGTTTAACCTTGTTGAGGAAGGAAAAATCAGTGCAGCTCTAAACCCCTCAAACCCAGTCAACAACCAAGTGTTTATTCAGGAATATGTGGCTAACTTGCTCAAATCAGCTTTTCCACACTTACAAGAGTAAGTATCCCACAGTGCACTTAAGTTGCATTGGTAGGGCCCTATGATTTTTGCAATACAGAAAACATAGACATAATCGCAGAATCCAATCATAAAAATAAAATTTACTGTACTACTCGGAATGTCACGGAATTTGTAAAGTTTGGATGAATTAATCAAAAGTGGATCAGTACACTTGAATCACGATATGGACTAGTATCTGTAAATATTAAGCTGCAAAAAGACTGTTTAAATATGAATCCTGCATGTTCTGCGAGGCTCTGTGTGAATGAATGGCAGATACGTGCGTTTACTACACACATACTAAAAAGCTCACAGATATTTCAGCATATGTTGTTTAAATATAGCATTTGCCGACAAAATAAGGACAAAAATATATTAAAAAAAACTCCAGAACTCTGGAGAGAACTTCATGAGCATTTTACCATTTCATTTGTGTAAAACTATCATCCTATCTTATACACACAGGAATTTAAAGGTCCTCATGGAAGAAATTGTCAGAAATATAGAACTATTGTACAGTAGAATATATGTAACACTACTACTATTATAAATGCTGCCTAAATTATTAAAACTTTTTTTTCCAAGGAATAATCACACAATAGATAAATGTTTTTATGGCAGAAAAAATTAAATACACAACACAGAATTAAAAAAAGAGCTAACATTAACATTAAGAGCTTTTATAAAGTTATTGTAAAAATAAAATTTAATAAATTGCGTTTTTTTTTTTTTTTTTTTTTTTTTTTTTTTTTTTTATTCATTCAAATTAGACATGCTTAAACAGAATTTGGTAACAGTAAAACATAGGGCCCTAAAAATGTACTTTTTGTTCAACTTTTAATAAATTGATATTAAAATGTATAGGTTTGATGATTTTAATTACTTAGGCGTGCTTTTTGATTAATAACATTTAATTGAACCATTAAAACTGGGAAAAATTTTAACAGAATAAATGGAAGTTGGGGAAAAAATCAAATTCCTTTCACATGTAGTTTGGGGGGCGGGAAATAAAATTGATTTTATATGAATGTACATTGGATGTAGGCATGCTTTTCGATGAATAACATTTTTTTTGACCATTAAAAAGGAATCCAAAAAAATTAAAATGGGAAAAAAACGTAATACAGAAAAATTTAAACGGGAAAAAACAGAATTTGGGGGGAAAATAGAATTTATTTCATGTCATCCTACGTTGGCTTTAGGCATGCTTTTTGATTAATAACTTTTTTTTTTAACCATTAAAAAGGAATAAGGTTGAATAAGGAAAGGTTGTTGTATATTTTAATAACAAGTGTGATTTACACTTTTCAAAAACATTTAGGACCGTTGTATGTTCTCTTGGACTTTTATTTTTTATTTTATTTAAGAACAAACAAGTCAAGTGCCTATAAATACAGCAATTGCAGTTGTTGTGGTGATTATTGCATTACACAATATATCTCTTGGGTATAAGCTTGTTATCTCTCAGTAGACATGTTCCTTATAATTAATTAAAAGGGTTTTGTTTCACAGCGACAGCCTTTTTGAAATACTGTTTATGTCTGGTTTTATTAATATTTCCTGTCTGACTCTGTGTGTGTTCTCTTTTCTCTTTGTAGTGCCCAGGTCAAAGTATTTGTGACTGGCCTGTTCAGTTTAAATCAAGACATCCCAGCATTCAAAGAACACTTGAGGGATTTCCTTGTACAGATCAAGGTGAGCTGCAAGCCATCTGTCCTACTGCTACAAGAACACTGACAGCTATAGTTAATAGTATAATAGCGGTTAATAAAATGTTAGCTTTGTCATATGCAAATATTTTGATAGCAGTATTTATAGCGAGTGTGTGGATGGAGTAAAAGGAGATGGTGTGAGAGAGAGTGTGCTGTCCCTTTGACCTTTAAGGGATCGTATGGTTACACCATACGGGTCATCTGGAGTGCAAGGGGACAGAAGGTGTGTGTGAGATGGAGAGAGAGCGATTATAGCATTAGATTATGGCAGAGATGACAGCACCCTGGCAGAGCGGTCAGTGCAAGCAATGCTTACGCGTTTCTCTGTGTACCTGTAGGAATTTGCGGGTGAGGATACCTCTGATCTGTTCCTGGAGGAGAGGGAGGCTTCTCTACGTCAAGCCCAGGAGGAAAAACACAAGCTGCAGATGTCCGTGCCTGGCATCCTCAACCCTCACGAAATACCCGAGGAGATGTGCGACTGAGCTCGCACGCAAACACACGGCACACACACTGCGCTGACTCCTAAACAAACTAAACACACGACTAAAGCGCTGTTGTGGCTGCTCTTCTGTGTGTTTTCTCGTAAGTGTGTGTGTGTGTGTGTGAGTACTTTAGGCTCTTCCTGCAAGAAGGCGATTTCCGCACTTGGCTGTCTCTTGACCAAAACAATGCCAATATGTAAAAGATACTGTCACCCAGTGGCCCTATTTGCATAGTACGCGTTTCATACAGACACTTTTACTTATTACCTTTCCATTGTTAACTGCTTACGTTTGGTCACCGTAATCCGAACGTGCATGAAGTGTCACATCTGTACAATTAACTCGCTTGTGCTCGCTTTTTTCGTTGCCCCCTCTCCCCTTCTATTTTCTCCTCTCCTTCCACACATTATGTATTTGTTCATGTATATTATATTATAAAGACCAGAGTGCAGTTTGTTGTGTTTGCAGAGAGCTGTATGTGTTCTGGCAGTGGGTAGATGGTACCTAGTGTCAGTGTGTGGGCCAATGAGCATCACACCTGGTCCAGCCAATGAGAATGTCTGTCTGTGATTGGTGAGATTGCCCAGGTGCCGTGCGTTCATTGGCCCTTATTTCGTGCGTGTTGGGTGAGGAGCCAGAAGTGGTTCGGGACTAAAGTAGCTCTCAGCAGAATGTGAAGCGGATCGCTGAGTTGAATGGTCTGATGGACGCTGCTGTGATTGCGAGCAGCGTTTCGAAACGCTTTTTCTACATGGGAGTGTTCAGCAGCCCCTCTACATGTTCATATCAGCGTCACTGTACAGCATCTTTACTACCATGGGAACACGCGGATGTTTCGTCCTGTTTTGTTGTGGGTGTGCGAGCGTGCGTGCGTGTGTGTTGTCGCTAAGCCGACATCAGGTTTTTTGTTTTCCTCAATGAGGACGGTTGCTCCTTTTGTGAGCTTTCATTAAATTGAAGTTTAAAAAAAAGTGGTTGAAATATTTATGGGTTCTTGTAGGCTACACCTTTATAACTGCTCATGTTAACTCACTCAGAGACTGCTTTGGAGTTTTTCCGAATTGTACTAATTTACATTGTTTACCATGCTGTAGTGTTGCAGGACACTACTTAGAGCAAAATAAATCTCAGTTTACATTTAATTTTGTATTTTTGCATTTTTCATTTTTATCTTTAAGTCCTGTCCAAATAAAACACAAAGGTTTAAATTCAGAGAAAAAAACGACAGAAATGCCAACATTCTCATTAGGAAGAAGAATGTACCAATCCAAATATTGATTATCAATGGTGAATTTCCCCTTTACTATGTGTTGCATTTGTTGTGAAACTTTTTGAACTGATTAAAGTTGGAAGAATTTTATAATTCTGTCTGGTTTCTCTTGGGGTTTTTTTTTTTGTACATACATATTCAGAGATTAGAAATACACAGGGATAATTTACCTAAAAATGAAAATTGTCATTTACTCACACTCTAATGTGTATTTTCTTCTGTGGAACTTACAAAAAACTAACTGAATACACACAGAGACACACACACACACTATTTTTTTTATACTATTATGTATTAATATTTTTAATTAGCTTTTATTTTTATATTTTCATTTTAGTAATTTATGTCCTTTTGTCATTTTATTTTAATTTCTACGGTGGAGAACAACCTACAATTTCCTCCTTCCAAGGTCACTGCTTAGTCCTATTAGAAGTTATCCTAATAGGAGTAGAATGGCAGGGGTTTTATAAATTTATAAACATATTTCATAAATTAATTGTATTCTGAAGCACAGTGTTTTTACTATGTGTCATCAATCGGCCATATTGGCGGCACGGAACATAAACAATGCCACTGAACGCTCAAATTTGGCTGATTATTGCTGCTGAAAATGGTCACTTGTTGTCTTGTTTTAGGCTATACTAATCGGTCAGATCGGGAAAACATTTGGAGTACTATAGACTGCCAAAAGTTATAACAAGTGAAGGAGAAAAGTGCAAAAAACTGTCTGAGGAACAAGAGGCGTTTGAGGACATCATTCATGTTTGTTCTTATCATTTCCAGTCAAGTAGGTGAAATATTAGGCTAATATCTTAATTAATACTTCTTGTACGTATCTTTACCGCCTATTAAATTAAGTTTGTCAAACTATTGTGCTTTCCTGCTCACTAAGTCCTTCTCTATATGATTTAGCAGCGTCCACACGTTTTTCCGTGGTTTAGACAGGATACTTTAGCAGAACAACATATTCAGTAGTACATTCACCATGCAATCAATGCTATTGTTTATATCCAAGTATCTCCAATATGGCCGCGTATCCGGGTAACTGACCACACCATGAAGTGTAAACCCTCTATAATAAACTTAAATGAGATATTTGAAAAAGAATTCTGATCCAAATTAGAGATCACTTACAGACACCTCGAAGGTGCAAATTTCCTTCATTATATGACAAACCTTATTTAACTGGCAGCATTCCTCCAATTTTCACTGAGATTGCAAGATGGCGGGTTGTTCTAAGGTGACTGAAACCCTGTGACAGGAGATTGTCCAGATGATCTTTTCAGCCACTGCAAGAGAAACTGGTCATTCCATATCTGTGATTTCTTGAATATTGCAGGTTTGCAATGACACCAATTCATTCATGTCTCCCAATATGGCTGAAAATCTCTGAAAAATCTTTGGCGACAAAGTTGAGGTTAAGAAACCCAGTTCAATTACCAAATTATGGAAGAGAGTGGAAGAAAAGTGGACCAAGATCACACCAGCGCAATGTGAGAAACTAGTGATGTCCTGTGGACAGACAGATGTGCTGAAGTCATTCAAAGCAAGTGCCTTTACACTTCCTACTAATTTCTGACATCTGTATCCATCCAAAATTTTAGTTGTAATCTTCTTTTGTGCTACAGTGGTTACTGTTCTTCAATTTTGACCGCTGATGTTTTTTTGTTTTTTGTTTTTTTTTCACAAAATAGAGGTTTTTGTTGAAATGCCTTGGTTATTTTGTCAAACATGTTAGTAGAACAGTGGTATACCTACAGCTAATATTCCTTCAAATTTTGAGCGATGAAGATTAACAATATAAAAACAAGTATTTATAGATTGTTCTTTCATGTTGATCTCCCCTGTATATATCTTTTTTATTTCAGTTTTAGTCATTCAAGTCATTTCAGTTTTATTTCAATTACTAACATTTTTAAATAGTTTAAGTTAATAACACTGTTCCACAAAAGAAAGAAAGTCATGCAGGTTTGGAATGACGTGAGAGAAAATGATAACAGAATTACAATTTTTTTGAGTGAGCTATCCCTTTAAGCCCAACAGCATGGTTGATAAAGAGGATGTTGTATATCACACCAGCTCAAAAACAAGCAGCTGGAGTCGAACCAGCTGATCTTCAAGAATATTACCCTCCACCTGCTCTATCCTAGCAGCTGAGATCCATTTCCGCACTAATGCTTCTCCAAGGCCGTGGTTAAAACGAAACCCGTCATCCACTCTGAGCTCTAACAGTATCCTGCTGTTTGAATAGATCTCGAGAGCGATGTGACTGGCACGGAAGAGCAGTGTTGAGTTTCTCCTCTGGTGCATTTTCCTTGAATAGTTCTACTCTAATACGCACATCCCAAGAAACGCATCTCTTTTTGTGTTCTCGCGAGTGATCCATATGGAGACGCAGGCCTCATTTGACATGCCGTGACAGTTGTTTGAATTCATCACTGCTGTTTGTTTTTGCCAATGCACAGCTCTTGAGATACAATTCAGCAAAGTCCCAGGAGTTCCCAGGGATTGTGTTTGGGTCTAGAACTTTCAAAAAACACCCAAGTGAAGTTCTGAAGTCCCCCAGATTCCACTGAACTTCTAGAACTGTGACAATTCTAGAACTTTGGGTTGAAAGTTTTAAACTGGACCTGTTTTGTAATTGCTAGTAATCTATTTCCTGTGAGCTTGTGTGACAACTTAGTTGCCTGCAGTAAAATTCACTCTAATGGAAAGATGAGCTCTCTCTCTCTCCCCCTGACCCACTTTACGGCAGAATCCAGTCGGGTGGGTTCCAGTAGAACCTCTTCCAGAAATGCTGTTTAGGGGTCAATCCAGTCCACCAACTCATTTAAACAGGTAGCTTAGTGCTAAACAAAACCTGCTTGGCATTTTACTTCTGTAAGCATACGTTAAGTATTTTTTGTATTTACGGTCTTTTGATGGCCATTAAATATATATATACATATATAAAAAATACATTACATTACAGTAATGACATCTGCAGTGAGATCTTAAGTGAGATTTTATTTAGTAGTCCAGAAAAAGAGGCATGTTTTACTTAATCGAATTTACATGAACGTTATATAATTATACAGACGAAAAGAGAAATTATTCTTAATTGCAATGTGGGTCACAACATGAGAAATAAACCAGTACTGGCTCGTGTTTATATCGTTGTAAAGCTTATACTGCCATCTATAGGTGCGATTTGAACTGTTTTGTGCATGAGTTGCATGTAAAGCAGTGGTTTTCAACCTTTTTGATTCTAAGGCACCATTGTCTAGTAATAACACAGTAATTACACTTCAAAATGTAAGATTTTTATAAGAGTCAAATATACTTTAAGGTTTCCACTCCAAGAATGAGATTTAATGTGATTTAATTAATAATGATTAGGAATAAGGACTTTTTATTTCTTTCTTTATTTGCAGATTGTACCTGATAAAATATTTTAGAGCTTGGAATAACCAGAAAAATGTATATTAATTATAGAAATATTTTTTTATAAGCTAAGTTTTAAGATTTTCATAAATTTGTGCTGTTTTTCCTATTTTAAAAATGAAATGAAATTATTTTTAGCAGTTATAATTTATTTTAATGCTTGTTTTGTCTAATATTCATTTATTTTAAGAACCACTGAATAAAGGATATATAATTTCATATTTTTCCATCTGAAGTAGAAGTAAATACTTACACCACCAGTCAAAAGTTTTTGAACAGTAAGATTTTTAATGTTTTCTAAAGACGTGCATTTATTTGATCCAAAGTACAGCAAAAACAGTAAAACTGAAATATTTTTACTATTCAAACTGTTTTCTGTTTTATTATATTGTCAAAATGTAATTTATTCCTGTGATTTTAAAGCTGAATTTTTAGCATCATTACTCCAGTCATATGATCCTTCAGAAATCATTCTAATATTCTGATTTGCTGCTCAGAAAAACATGTATTATTATTATGTTGAAAACAGCTGATTCAAATTTTTTTCATGGTTCTTTGATGAATAAAAAATTTAGAATAACAGCATTTATCTGAAATAGAATCTTTTGTAACATTGTAAATGTCTTTGTCATCACTTTTTCACATGTAAAGCACCCATGCTAAATAAAGTATTTATTTCTATGATCTAGAGAAAGGATAAATGTCAGGTGAAGTGACAGTTAAACTAGACTTTAAGACACCGAGATACAGAGCATCAGGAATCTCTGCCCTTTGACACTGACACAGCTGGCAATGGCAGTACTAAGCTGTCCCATCATTCCTCTCTCTCCCTCTTTGTTTCATTCACAATACAGTATGAAATACAGTGTTATACAATGAGAAGTGGTTCTTTGCTCTCATTGTGCGTATAGTACATCTACATCTCCTATTTGTACAATTATATAAAGGCTTAAATTGAGCAATATTTCAGAATCAGATTTAGCTTTATACTTTATTTATGACAGTGTATTAACATAATATATGTATTTTTGAGTTACATCAAATAGTCCTCCTCCCTCCCACATTGTATATGTGTGGCTCCTATGTTGCATAGGGGCATCAGAAGCTTAAACATCCCATTTTATGACACACATTCCTCCTCCAAGCACCTTGTAAAGGAGTAAAGGACACTGCTGGAGGAAAGGTACAGGAGGTCAAGAGGAACAGCCATAAGCTGTCACACACAAGCATTCCAGACTGTTGCTCCAGCAACATCTGGGTGTAAAAGAGTGTGGCATGGTTGAAAATACAATCCTGTATTGATATACACTGCTGTTCAAAAGTTTGGGATCAGTAAGGTTTTTAATGTTTATTTATTTATTTATTTTTATTTATTTATTTATTTATTTATTTATTTATTTTCTTATGCTCATCAAGGCTGCATTATTTGATAAAAAGTACAGAAAAAAAAAATAATTTTGTGAAATATTACTGCAATTATAATATTTGCTGCTATTTTAAAATAACAGTTTATGTACTTATGTTAATATACTTAATGACAACACAGACAAAAAAATATAAAAAAAAATAAAATATAATTTATTCCTGTGCAGCAAAGCTGAATTTTCAGCATCATTACTCTGGTCTCCAGTGTCACACAATCCTTCAGAAATCATTCTAATAAGCTGATTTATAATCAGTGTTGGAAACAGTTTAATATTACGTTTAATAAAGCAGCTGAAATAATAGTTTATGCTGCTTAATATTTTTGGTGACCTGTGATACTTTGATTCTTTGGATTCTTTGATAAATAAAAAGTTAAAAACAACAGTGTTTATTCAAAATAGCAATACATTCAAAAGTTTGGGGCCAGTCATTGTATTATTATTATTTTTTAAGATATTACTTATATTCAGCATGATGTGTTAAATGGATAAAAAGTGATAGTAAAGACTAATGTTGTTAGAAGAGATTTCTACTTTTTTTTTTTTTTTTTTTTTTTTACCTTTTATTCATCAAATAATCCTGAAAAAAAGTATCACAGGTTCCCAAAGAATATTAAGCAATATTAAACTGTTTTCAAGACTGGAGTAATGGCAGATGAAAATTCAGCTCTGCGTCACAGATATAAATTACATTTCAAAGTATATTAAAAAGGGAAACCAATATTAGAAATTGCAATAACATTTCACAATATTACTGTTTTTTTCTGTATTTTTGATCAAATAAATACAGCCTTGACGAGCATAAGAGACTCCATTAAAAAAGTTAAAAATTATACTAATCCCAAACTTTTGAACAGCAGTGTATAAATATGACCACGCTGGTTATTTAAAAAGAAAAGCCTATTTAAAACTCAAACGTCAGCAAAACTGCAAACAACATACAGATAATTATTGGTTAAAAAAGTTCATATTTTCATCACACAGTCACAATCCGAGTGAAGCGTTCACTCGCCTCACCGCGCGCGCGTGCATGCGCCAATTAAACAGTGAGCGAAACAACGCGCTCATCCGCGCGACCTGAGGTGAGGAGTGATGAACAACAGGAGCTTTCAAAATATTAAAACAAAAACATGTCAGCAGCACTCTAAGTGTGATATTTGCAGCTCTACAGAGACAGGCTGGTTATCTGGAATTGGATTCCAAGGTTGTTATTCCAGGAATAATGTGCTCTGGAGAGACTGGAGCTTGATTTCATAAAGAAACAGCTGAAGCAGCTGAACAGAGGTAGGTCTCTCCACAAATCATCTTATCTCACATATTGTTTCTTTATTTGACGATTTTAAGCGCGTCACCCGTAGGATAAACTTTATAAGCAAACTAAATTATCATTTTTTTTTATCATTTTAATTAATATCACGTAGTGTCGTATTCATTTCAGTACATGAATGTTATCAACAGTTACAGTTTGCGTAGGCCAACTCTCGTTTATTGTGTTTTTAATAGTTTTATCTTGCTTTCACGGTGTTTATCGTACGGCTGAGTTAATGTTTATTATTTATTGTAGTATTTAAAATCATATGTGTTACTGAGACGGTGTTTTGTGTTTGTATGTGGGCTATGAAACAGTGCATCGTCCTTTTTTTTTTTACCAAAAGCGTTGTCTCATTAACTCTTAATAATATATATAATAATCTTATTGTATCATATTGACTATAAAACTGCTGTTCCACATTAGTCTCTGCCTCACTGAGAAACAGGTACTAACTTTATTTGATCATGTTTGACTAAAAAGCATGCTACATTATGCTTCAATTTATTTTTTAAATGCTTTATGATTATAATCATGCATCTATCTTCATCTTTCTCTACAACATTTATCCACTTGGCAAAAATCCAAGGTTTAAAGAGGATGTCTGCAGCAAAACGGCTAAATGCTGAGAAGAATTTCAGAGTGGTCGTCCGTCTATGTGCACGTGAGAACACGCACTCTCATACAGGTTTTATACACATGCCCTCACCCATACAATGTATATAAGGTTTGCACAACTTTCAATGAAGTTTGCATAATGACTGTGTTTCATTGTATTACCTCGTTTCTTTGTTCTTATCTTGATTTCTCCAAACATCCTGCAGCTATTTAACACAACTTTTTCAATTCCTCAGCGAACAGACCAGAACATTCTGTCTCTTTAGATGAACCCAGAGCCTCCATTAAAGTGACACATCTCAACAGAGTAGTTGTTGACACTGGAAGGGTGAGTGTTGACTTGAATGAGATCAAAGATGTCACTTAATTAGATTCATCATCCTCTTTTGCGAAAACAGAACAGAAGTGATTCAACTCAAACCAAAGTATGCAGTAAAGTCAAGAGAAGGTGTTTTCAAAATATATTTTTTTGTCTGTGTTGTCATTCTCCAGAGTCACAAGCCTCATATTATAGCCCTTGACGCAGTCTTAGATGAGGAGGCCTCTCAGAGGGATGTTTATGATTCAACAACAAAGGTTCAAAGAATGCTCTTAGCAATAGTTTTCGCGTTTTATACTAGTGCGTAATATATTTTATTTGTAAATTGAGATGCTAATCTATCTCTGTCTTTCTGCCCCAGTCTCTGGTCGAGTATCTAATGCAGGGTTATAATGGCTGTGTGATTGTCTATGGCTCTCCAGGCAGCGGTAAGACTCACACCATGCAGGGATGCAGCGTGTCAGCCAAACACAGAGGCATCATCAGCCGTGCAGCTGAGGATATCTTTGCCTGTATCAAACCTTCAGGCTGTTAGTTTTAGAAAATCACATTTTAGGATTTCATGTTTATTTGTAGACTTATAGCACATGTATTGCGATAACATTTCACTCCTCATTCACTGCATCATGTCTGCCAAAGTATGCATAATAAAACCTGTACATCAGCATCCTAGAACAATCCTTGATTTGAATAATCCAGCTCCCAAGGCATCTCACTGCAAAATCAGAGTCTCGTTCTACCACATCTTTAATGAAAAGATTTACGACCTATTGGTAAGTGTTTATAGTGTAATAAAATCACTGTATCATCTAAATCAATCAATCACAATTATTTTACATTACTGCATTTGGCAGATGCTTTTTACAGAGCTTTGTATATTTTTATCAGTTCATGTGAACATTTACATGTTGTATTACATGTAGTTTTTCTAGTGCATCCTTGCATGCATCCTTGCCTAATACTTAAAAAAAAATCATACTGACACCAAACTTTTGAACTTTTAGGGTACCAGTAAATTTCATTATTGTTTAAAAATTGTTGAAACATTTGCCCCTGGTTTCACAGACAAGGCTTAAAGGAGAAGTCCACTTCCAAAACAAAGATTCACATATAATGTACTCATCCCCTTGTCATCCAAGATGTTCATGTGTTTCTTTTTTCAGTCATAAAGAAATAAGGAAAATATTTCTGCGTTTTTCTCCATATAATGGACTGCTATGGTGCCCCAATTTTGAACTTCCAATATCCAGTTTAAATGCAGCTTCAAACGATCTCAAATGCGGTTGTAAATGATCCCAGCCAAGGAAGAAGGGTCTTACCTAGCAAAACGATCTGTTATTTACATTTAAAAAATACAATTTAAATACTTTTTATTTTCAAACGCTCGTCTTGCCTTGCAGTCCCCGAACTCTGTGTATTCTGGCTCAAGACAGTTAGGGTATGTCGAAAAACTGACCGTATTTTCTCCCTCAACTTCAAAAATCATTTAAAAATCATCCTACATCGCTGCAGAAGTACCGACACAGTCTTTGCAAAGTAAACATGCAAAGAAGATCAAACCCCCTAACAAAAAAGGTAAAAAACAGCAGTATAGGACGATTTTGAAGTTGAGGGAAAACATGAGATGGGAGTTTTTCGACACACCCTAACTGTCATGAACAGGGACAAAAACAGTCCAGGTAGAGTAACACCAGATGAGCGTTTGGCATTAAAAAGTATATAAATTGTATTATGTGTATTAAAATAACCAATCGTTACACTAGATAAATCCCTTCTTTCTCGGCTGGGATCGTTTACAACCGCATTTGGGATCGTTTGAAGCCGCATTTAAACAGCATTTTGGAAGTTCAAAATCGGGGCACCATATCAGTCCATTATATGAAGAAAAATCCTGAAATGCAAAAACTTAGCCTCTAAGTTTAGACAGTGTTTTAAAAACTAGTCTGACCAACTAGCAGTTAGCTAAAGGGTAATCAGTCTTATTTTTTTGCATTCAACTTAGACTAATCTACATTTTATGTCAATGAATTGTAAAAATTACCAGTCTTAAAGAAAAAAAATGAGCTGACTTACCTTTAAGACTGGTCTTAACCTTTTATGCAACTGGTCCCAGGCTTTGAAGTCTAAGATAGAGAAAGTGTTCAGATGCTCTTGTGTTTCTGTTTCTCTGTTTAGGATCCAAAAGCGAGTGAGGTGATCTGGGTGCGTGACTGTGAGGAGGTGGTGCGTCTAGATGGGTTGACAGAAGTGGAAGTGCACTCCGCCCAGGATCTGCTACAGGTGCATCGCCGTGGCTCCGCGCTCAGACACACAGGTAAAAGCCATTAGAGTAGTTCACTTCCAGAACAAAAATTTACAGATAACTTACTCACCCTGTTGTCATCCAAGATGTTCATGTCTTTCTTCAGTTGTAAATAAATTATGTTTTTGTCGAAAAACTCCCATCTCATTTTCTCCTCCAATTTTAAAATTCCTACATTGCTGCAGAAGTACCGACCCAGTGTTTACAAAGTGAAAATGCAAAGAAGGTCAAACGCCCTTTACAAAAAAACGTAAAACAGCGATGTAGGATGATTCTGAAGTTGGAGAAGAAAATGAGATGGGAGTTTTTCAACATACCTGTCTTGGACCGAAATACACAGAGTTCACACAGAGCTAGACAAGACAAGCATTTGAGGTTAAAAAGTAGATAAGACCCTTCTTCCTCATCTGGGATCATTTAGAGCCTTTGAAGCTGCATTGAAACTGCATTTAGACGTTCAAACTCGCGGGCACCATTGAAGTCCACAATATGCAGAAAATTATTGAAATGTTTTCCTTAAAAAACATAATTATCTGTAAGTTTTTGTTCTGGAAGTGAACTACTCCTTTACCTCAATCTGATGATTCACTGATTCACTTGTCTTACCCTTCTAACATTCTGCAGGGATCTCAAAAGGAGATTTTCCAAGCCGATCCCACATGGTATTCAACATTGTAGTCATTAACACAATACTCCAGTCCCCTGGTAGGTGTTTTTATGTTTCCTAAACACGTACGTCTTTCTAGAGTTTCCCTAAATTATGTATTTTGCCATGATTTTATTATCTTATTAGATTAATAAAATAAACTCCAAATGCTAAAGATGTTTTAGGAGAGTTACTCTGACATTATGTAAGATTTTTACTTGTTTGTGTTGGGTAACTCAGTCCATTTGTCGGTCAATAGCCCCCCTCAGACAACCCCCTACGCATTAGTAAGCTCTAGGAACCACTGCCTGCGGTCTGATTGTTATTGTAGAGAGATAGAACATACCAGAGCCTCCCACAGGGTCTCCCTGTACCCCCCGCATGGTGTGTTGCAAACTCACAGTGTTGTGGTGTAATTATGTTCTATAATACAAATCTGATTAACTACCTCCCTTTGTGTGTGTTTGCGTTTAATGGTTGCAGAGGGAGTTTTGACAGCCAGCAAACTCACTCTGGTAAGATGATAGCATCGGAGACTCCTTTTGGCATAACTAAAATATTAGGTATTCTCTGTGAGAAGTACACATTCTCGGCATACTTGAGGTGAGCACCATATTTGTGAATTAATAAAGATTTATGAAACTCACTTGATGTTTGCCTTTTGGTAGGTGGATCTGGCAAGTTCAGGAAAAGTAAGTTTATATGTTACTCTGAAATGCTTCTTTCTATCCTCACTGATAATTTTAGTCAGAAATTGATTGACCACCACTGATTGACCTATTATATTATTAAATGATTATAATTATTCTAAAAACTGACTACTATTTTAACCATGGGACTATTTTTCAAGTTATAAAAAATGTTTACCTAAAGAAAAAACATTGATATGCCAGTCGGTGGTAACAAGTGATCGTAATGAGTCATTAAAGTATTGATTCACTCAATTTGTTAAAACACGCTGATTCGAGTGACTGCCTTAAAGGGATAGTTCACCCAAAAATAAAAATTCTGTCATTAATTACTCACTCCCATGTCGTTCCAAACCTGTAAGACCTTTGTTCATCTTCGGAACACAAATTAAGATATTTTAGATTAAATCTGAGAACTTTTTGACCCTGCATAGACAGCAACACAACTACCACATTCAAGGCCCAGAAAGGTAGTAAGGACATTGTTAAAACAGTCCATGTGACATCAGTGGTTCAACTTAAATTTTTTGAAGCTACGAGAACACTTTTTGTGCACAAAGAAAACAAAAATAAACAATTTCTTCTTTTTTGTGTCAGTCTTTGATGCTGTAATTCAAAGTCTTTGAGTTATTGACTCAGCTGATTCATTCAAACACCTCTAGGAACTAAACAAGTGTGTGTTGCTCAGAGACGCGCAACAGACGTGGCTTTGTGTGTAACTGTTTTTGGTGTCGAAGCTCAAATAAACTGACAAAGTAACTGTATCTAAACAAATCTGAATGTTTTAATGTTCACACTTTCTTTCTCTTCCCCCAGTGTCGTCGTTCTGTGGTTCCTGACATTAAGAGAGCTTTCAATGCCACAAATGAAAACCTACAAGAGACCAAGATGCTGAAGCGCTCCCTCACCATATTCGGAAATGTTAGTAATACCTCAAACATGTCAGCAAAAAAAGAGCATGTTTTATCTATTATCACTGTTGTCCCGGTCAGACTAACAGCATTTTTGAAGAGCAGAGTTTGTTTTGAGTATCTCAAAACGTACTCCAGTGATTATTTATCAGTCTGAGGGTCCTATCTTAATCATATCAATGTGTTGGCTGCATATGCAGGAAATTAGACGCAGGAAATGATCTGTAGGGATACATAGCTTTCCATTTAGGGAAGGGAAGATGTCATGTCACATTAACACAGAGAAAATGCTTTCTGTAGAATATTGGCCTCTTCTTTTGATTATTTGCATTTAGATAATGTGGAGGCCTCCTCTTCTTGTTATGAGTTTTCTCACTGTGTTTGAAGGGAAATACCATAATATGAGAGTCATTTTTGACATAAATTGCATACAAATGTTTTGATAACTGTTCTGGTATAAAGTATATAGTACTATAAAAAATTAGACCCTGGACCACAGTCATTAAGGGTAAATTTTTCGACAATGAGATATAGATAATGCATGATTTGTTACAATTGGACAATATTTGTCCGAGATACAACTATTTGAAAATCTAGAATCTGAGGGTGCAAAAAATTTAAAATATTGAGAAAAAGGCCTTTAAAGTTGTTCATATGAAGTTCTTAAGAATGCATATTACTAATCAAAATGTAAGTTTTGATATATTTACGGTAGTAAATTTACATTCAATCATTTTAAACCATACAATGTATTTTTGGCTATTTCTACAAATATACCCATGCTACGTAAGAAAATCTCGGTCTCTCTTTTTTGTTTTTTTTTAGGTAATTTTTGCTCTCAGTTCTGCGGGGTCCCAGCATGTCCCATACAGAGAATCCAAACTAACTCGAGCACTTAGGGACTGGTGAGCAGGATCAGCATCATCATTTCTCCCATTTCTTCAACATTTGTGTAAGTTTGTTGACTTTTTCTAAGTTTGATGTTTATTTTGCTGTCTGGTTTAGTTTAGGAGGGAACTGTCGGACATGTTTAGTGGTCACAGTGTCATCTCAATCATCTTCAGTATCTGAAACTCTCAGCTCTCTACAGTTTGCTTCCAGAGCCATGGCTGTTCCTTCACGACCCATATACACATCCCAGTTACATTACACACCTGAACAGGTATACACACTCTTCCCAGGAACATTTTCATTCCAAAAACACATACTTCAACAAATGCATATACAGTCTTCCCAGACACATCACATTTCTACATATAATTCACCTCACCAGAAAAACACCACAGCAGTATTGTCCTATAATAAATGTCTTTGTACTAATATTTCCAACAGTTTAGCCCTTTAAATTATCTGAAAATTGACTCATTCAAGATGTAGATGACTTTGTTTCTTCATTTGTACAGATGTAGAGAAATTTAGCATTATGTCACCAACAGATCTACTGAAGTGAATGTGTGCCGTCAGAATGAGAGCTCAAACAGCTGATAAAAACATCACAATAATGTCATGAGGATTATTTGTGCATTATTATGATGTTTTTATGAGTTGTTTGGACTCCTATTCACTCGTGATGGCACCCATTCCCTGCAAAGGATCCACTGGTGAATAAGTGACGTAATGCTAAATTAATCAAAATTTGTTTTGATAAAGAAACTAACTCATCTACATCTTGGATAGCCTGAGGGTGAAGAAATCTTCAACAACCTTTCATTTTTAGATGATCTATTTCTTTAAATATGACTGACTGGTTGTTTCCAATGACCATTTTACACTTACAGATCATACTCAGATGCACAATGATTGTGAAATCTTAGACATGCCATTCTTATCTGTTTTATAAAATCTAGTCGTTCATAAATTCTCATTCAGTAATCTCACAAAAATATTCTATCCATGTGTATATTTGAATGGGAAGAAGGACATTAATCATCTGAACAGACAGCAGATTTTACCGCCGGTCGGTTCTGACAGAAAGGTGAGACTCAAACTCACACACATACACAGCACATATTCACATAGACATAATTTATAGCTTCACTTTGAACCCTGAATGTGTTTGTATGTCAAGTGCCCTTTTGCAGCTGAGTGAGTCGTAAAAATGAAAGGGGCAACTTTTATGGTGCTCATCACTTTGACTCTTCATTTGAATAGTTTTGCCTCTTGTGGCCTGTTTCTAAAGTTACAGTATAGTGAGAGAGAACATGATCAGGACACTCTGAGCCAGAGGAGGACAGTGTTAATCTGAATATACAATATATAATGTTTTATTAGGACATTCGGTCCTCGTGTATGTTATAACTGGGATACGAATACTGTAAAATTCCCATGGAACAAGCCTGGGGTCAGATAGCTAAAAAATATCTTTATAAATAGCATTTAAAATATTTCAAAACCCTTTAAGGTTATATAGCAGGGCCCCATTTTGCAACAGTTTTAAAGACAAAAGATAAAATGTGTGAGAAAAATGTGTTAAAAAATTCTGTTGGGAAATCTACTTCTATATTAAAGGAGAAGTCCACTTCTAGAACAACAATTTCCAAATAATTTACTCACCCCCTTGTCATCCAATATGTTCATGTCTTACTGTCTTCAGTCGTAAAGAAATTATGTTTTTTGAGGAAAACATTTTGGGATTTTTCTTCATATAATGGACAAGTGTGCCCCTGATTTTGAACTTCCAAAATGTAGTTTAAATGCAGCTTCAAAGGGCTTTAAACGATCCCAGCCGAGGAAAAAGGGTCTTATCTAGTGAAATGATCGGTCATTTTTTTCGAAAAATTAAAAATGTGTATACTTTTTAAGCACAAAAGCTCGTGTAGCACAGGCTCTGGGATGCGCGTCCACGGGTCATTCTTGAATGATTCGTTCATTTTGAACGAATCTTTAATGTGACTCAGAAAGAACGAGTCATCTCGGGGAGAGATTCGTTCAGTCACGCATGCGCAACATTCTATTAGGTTCTGTACTGGAATTAGTTCACCTGTTTCGAGTCTTCGGATTTTTCGAGTCGTTCGTTTATCTTATGGGGCTGTCACGTGATGCTGATTTTGCTAAAATGAACGAAATGACTCAAAAAAAAAAATTGTTCATTTTGCTTAACGAGACTCAAAGGTCCGAGTTGCTAAAATAATCTGAACTTTCCATTACTACTACGAATCACGTCTTCGAATCACCACAAGTTCATCGTCTGTGTACTCTGGCTCAAAAAGGTAGAGTATGTCGAAAAACTCCATGTTATTTTCTCCTACAACTTCAGAATCGTCCGACATCGTTGTACCTTTTCGTTTGTAAACAGCGTTTGACTTACTTGCACTTTCTTAGTCATTGCGCGTTCGCTTTGTAAACACTGGGTCTGTGGTTCCGCCTAAATTCCGCGTGACCTTTCGACATGATTCAGTAGTAAGCTGCATTTAAACTACATTTTGGAAGTTCAAAATTGGGGGCACAACTGAAGTCCATTATATGAAGAAAAATCCTGAAATGCTTTCCTCAAAAAACATAATTTCTTCACGACTGAAGACAGAAAGACATGAACATCTTGGATGACAAGGGGTTGAGTAAATTATTTGTGAATTGTTGTTCTGGAAGTGGAGTTTTCCTTTAAAGTATTTAATTTTAATGAATGAGTATTTAAATGAAATGAATGAAAATGAAATATTGCCCTTCACACTAATTGCAGTTTGTGAATATATCAGGTATGAAAGTAAAAAAGGAGAAAATTGTAAACAATGTCTTTTAAAATTTGACAAGCTTCAATTCTAACTATGGAGATTTTTAGTTAATGTCAGGTTGTAAACCTGCATGCAATGTAGTAGGTTTGGTAGAGAGATGGTACACTAGACCTTCAAAGCTTTGTTTTAAAAATGTCTTGCTTTTGAGATTCAAATAACTTTTGAACATTATATAATTTACTGCATGTTTCTTCTGACACAGTATGATCTTGTATCTTCATATTTTGTGTTCATTTGCTGTATTTTCAGTCACAGACATGCTTGCTTCCCGTTCTTTTGAGCTCAGTCAGTCCCTCTGAACCTAAACTCAGCTCAAGTGGAGATGGGCTGGAGCTCAGAAGTTTTCTCCCCCAGCTGGAGAAACCAGGCCAAACCGAACCACCTGGCCATTACAGTCGCGGATCTCGACCTGTAGATGAAAAAAACAGAGCTGATGGTAACAAGCTGCGTTTCCAAATAAAATCAGTAGTCATTTTTTAAACACTAAACAAGAACTTTGAACTTCTTTGCAGGTAGGACGCGCTCCCTGTCCCGTTCCCTGCCAGGGGCAGTTCTCCATGATGCTGGAGGCAAAGAAAGAACCGGAAAGGGATCAGAGTTTTCATCCTCACACCGCCGTTCATTAGAACGGCTCTCCACATCCTCTCTTGAACCTTTTTCATCTCCTTCAGCAGTTGTGGAGTGTCCTAACTGTTCCCGGGAACGAAAGATCCGAGAGGAGTATGACAAGATTATCGTTCAGGCTAGGAGAGACAAAGATTCTCTCAGTCAAAAAGTAGCAGAACTGGAGAATGAGTTGAGGATGAGAGCAACACAGCCGAGAGAAGAGGGGTCGAACAGGGAGAAGAAAGGAGGAAATGAAGAATCTATCAGCAATACATCTGCAGATCCAGGAATATTAAAGACAGCAGAGGTACCAGAGAATGCGCCGAATTATGTGACAGTATTTTGTCACATTGTTTCTATAGAATAATGCATAGTGGAGAAAGCACTGATCCCTATATTTCAATTGACTAAGAAATTAATTTTTATATTAAGATATTTTGCTAAGGAAAAATGACTGGAAGAGTGTAAAGAAATGTCTTTGACTGTCCTGTAGGTGTGTTTGCAGTCAGAAGCAGAAGGTCTGAGATCAGAGCTGAGCGCATGTCATGAGAGAGAGAAGTTGCTGACACAAACACTGCACTCTGAGAGAGAAAGACTGACCGAGGACATCCAGGAACTGCTCACACAGCTCAACAGCACCAGAGAGAAAAACAGCCAGCTTGTTTCAGCCCTTAACAACCAGCGGGTACAAATCACACAAAGCCTAGCCGAGTTATAGAACATCTGTTTGATTATATGAATATGTGAAACAACACAACCTAGTTTGATTAATGATTAAATAAAGAGGTGTAGTGTGATCACATTAGATTGTTTTCATTTTTGTCTATGATTGTAGTTTAATATTCATGTTATTATTGTGCTGTTTGTATGATAGGAGAGTTTGTTGGCACAACTACAGACCAGCAGAGACGAGCTTGAAAGATTTCAAGAGAGTGCGTCTCTTACCCTCAGCCAGCTCAAGACTGAAAAGGTTTCATGATTTATTCTGTTCTTAATATTTTATTTTTATTGTTTGCTCTATTTTTCTATTAGACGTTTTTCATACGATCATTATCTTTCTGGAGATAAATTGGAAACAATACACTGTTACCAGACCTTAAAGGATTAGTTCCCTTCCAGAATAAAAATTTCCTGATAATTTACTCACCCCCATGTCATCCAAGATGCTCATGTCTTTCTTTCTTCAGTCAAAAAGAAATGAATTCCAGGATTTTTCTCAATATAGTGGACTTCAATGGTGGGTTAAAGGTACAAACTTCAGTGCATCTTCAAAGGCCTCCCAGCCGAGGAATAATTTATTTAGCGAAACGATCAGTTATTTTCTAAAAAATAAAAATTAGTCTACATTTTAACCAAAAATGCTCATGTTGCACTAGCTCTGCCTGTCTACATGCATTACGTAATTACATTGGAAAGGTTGCATGCGGTCAGTTCTTCATCTGTGTACTTTGCTTCAAAAATGTAGGGTAGGGCGAAAAACTCCATCTCATTTTCTCCTCCAACTTCGTCTGACATCGTTGTTTTACCTTTTTTTATAAAAAAAGGCATTTGACTTTCTTTGCATGTTCGCTTTGTAAACACAGGGTTGGTACTTCCGCCTACCTTACGCGTGCATAATTACTTAATGCGTGAAGCCGAGCTAGTGCAAGATGAGCATTTGTGGTTAAAAAGTATATTAATGTTAATTTTCTTTTAGAAAAATAAGTCCCTTATTCTTGGCTGGGATCGTGTAGAGCCTTTTGAAGCAGCATTGAAACTGCGATTTGGCCCTTCAACCCATTGGCCACCATTAAAGTCCACTATACTGATAAAAATCCTGGAATATTTTCCTCAAAAACATGAATTTCTTTTCCACTGAAGAAAGAAAGACATGAACATCTTTTCAGACAGGTTTCAGAAATACTCCCCCTGTCTGGCATTGGTTAGTCAAACAGATAGTCCCGCCCCCAAATTCACACCATTGGTTGAGCCAATGTTGTTATATTGTGTCACTCAAACAAGCAACATTTTTTTGGACGTTTTTGGACTTTTTTGGGGAAATTAACCTACAAATTGTTTACTTCAAGTTGTGTCTGGATATTAAGGGAAGAATAAAGTATTTTAACAGTAAAAAAAACACCACATCTTAAATGGAGAAAGAAATTAAATGTGTTTTATACTTTATTGGTAGATTACTGAACTGCAGTTTATTTACGTTTTACAGGCTGAACTGATGACACACTTAGAAGACTCAAAACATTCCTATGAAAAGGTAACCAAAGATGTATGCTACCAATAAAAAGGTTGGGGTTGGTAAGATTTGTTTATGTTTTTGAAACATATGTTATGTTCACCAAGTCATTTATTTAATAAACAATACAGTAAAATAATAAAATTGTGAAATATTACTACAATGTATTTTAAAATGTCAAATATTTCTGTGATCGCAAAGCTGAATTTTCAGCAGCCATTACTCCAGTCTTCAGTGTCACATGATCCTTCAGAAATCATTCGAATATGCTGATTTGCTGCTCAAACATTTATTATTATTATCAACAGCTTTTTTAGAAACTGTAATATTTTTTCAGTATTAATTTCTTTTAAGAAATGTTTTACTGACCCTGAACTTTTTCATGGTAGTATATATAATAACTGAGTGTTTTGCACATGCATGCTGCTTTTACAGGTGTGCTTGGAAAATGCTGGTTTGAGACAGAAACTCAAGTCATTTGTGAGGGAGATCAACTCAGCCCCCTTTACAGAATCCAGCACACACGCAGTCACAACGAATACCGAGATGATTGTTGTCTCACACCATGTGTCTCAGCAGTGTCCTGCAGGTGTCACACAAGGCAAGAGATCCACTTATTCTCTTTTTCATCATTTGAAAAAACAGCTATATCAGCCTTATTTATTATTCAGTGTTTAGGCTGCTAATGATGTTGTTTTTGTCATGTCAGCAGGAAGCTTTAGTCAGTGTGAAAGATTTCAGCATCCTGAGGTGGAGTTTACAGAGAAATCAGAAACCACAAACAACAGCAACTGTGAACAGCCTCTGTTTAAACCTCACAACATCTACAAGCAGCTGTGAGCATCTGTTGATTAAAACAAACATATGTGCATCTATCTTATGAATATGAGTTTACAGGAGTTATATTTGACTGTCAGAGCTTATGTAGTGGGTTCTGTGTTGTTTCTGCAGGAGGAGGGAGCACAGTCTGTTACTGGATGTGATGCTGGTTCTCTACAGGAGAGAGTGGTTTCTGCAGGATGCCATACCATACGTCAGACGTACACTCAGGAAGTGTGGACTGAGACCTGAGGATATAGACTAAAGACTGTTATTGTGTGTGAGTGAATGAGGGAGGTGGAAAGTAAAAGCTATCCTTTGAATCAAGGCATAGTTCACCTAAGAGTGCACAAAACTGTCACTTGGGCCGCTACATCTTTGTACCTTGTTTACCCCTGAATGGTACATATAAATAGCTTAAAGGTACATATTAGTAAGTTTAAGTACATATGTATCCCTGGACCACAAAACCAGTCTTAAGTAGCATGGGTATATTTGTAGCAATAGCCAAAAATACATTGAATGGGTCAAAATTATCCATATTTTTCTTTTATGCCAAAAATCATTAGAATATTAAGTTCATGTTCTGTGAAGATATTTTTTACATTTTCTACCGTAAATATATCAAAACCAAAAAAATCAAAACGTTTTTGATTGGTAATATGCATTGCTAAGAACTTCATTTGCACTACTTTAAAATCGATTTTCTCAATATTCTGATTTTTTTTGCACCCTCAGATTCCAGATTTTCAAATAGTTGTATCTCAGCCAAATGATGTGATACATCAATGGAAAGCTTATTTATTCAGTTTTCAGATGATGTATAAATCTCAAAAAACTACCCTAATGACTTTTTTGAAAGGGTGCCGCCCCATTTTTTTTCCCTTAGAGTGTACAGTGAACGGGTAAGGAAGCATTCAAGGTTTGAAAGCACTGTAAAATTATCATAAAACTTGCATGTGAGTAAGAGACAAACATTTAAGTTGTTACTCACTGAAAATATTGGCTTTAGCCCATGGGAGTAGATGAGATTTCATGAGTGTCTAATTTATGAATGATTTGTACTTTTGAATCTGAAAATTATCTGAAAATTACTAAAAGATTATCAGTAAATTACTTAAATCTTTGTCTATTTCTCACACTAAGCTATGGTGTGACTTCAGAAGACGTTGAATATAGTACGCGAATCATATGGACTACTTTTTATGATGCTTTAATGATGCTTTTGCAACTTCTTGCAACTAAAGATTAAAGGCTTCAGTCTCTACTGCAGTTGCATGTTCAAGAATGACTAGCACAATCTGTTAATGTTCTGTGGAAGAAGCAAAGTCATCACAGATTAGGAACAACACAACAGTGAGGAAGTAATGACTGAAATGCATTATTAGAATATAAATGCATATTTTAGAATATATGAAAGTTTTTTAAATAAGTTACAATAAAAAAAATGAACTTTTTCATGATATTCAATTTTTTTAAAATGCACATGTATTAAGTTTATTGCTAGGGGAACAATAAAGAAAAAACACTGTTAACAAAGGAATGAAACTGACACCCAAAGACATTTGTGACCCTGTACCACAAAACCAGTCATAAGGGTCAATTTTTTTAAATTGAGATTTATATATATTGAATAAATTTCCTTACGACTGGTTTTGTTGTCCAGGGTCACATTTCAGTTGTATAATGCAATAACTTAATTTGGAGTCCATTTAAAATCCAGCTAAAAGTGTGTCCAACCAAAATACATGTAATAGAGACTATTAAATGATCATGAGATTATTTGTTTTTTTCTCCACAGTAACACAAGGAAAAACCAAAAACTGTATCTGTTTCTATCACACCATGTGGATATAGAGTTAAAGTACTGATGATAGTACTATTGTAGGCTGTGGTTTAGTCTATATGTGTCAGAATTTAAACACTGATGTAGTCACTCTTGCAGGTGTTCAGGGGTTCTTGGCTGAGGCAGAGGCTTGTCCTGCGTAGGGTATGAAAATAGGACCAGTCTCTGTCTTTTTCTCTGTTCTTCTTTCTCTCCATCTCTTCTTCCACCTGCAGCGCAGCCTTGTTCTTCCATTTCCTGAGGTTGCTGCTGCAGTGTGATATATCTGTGCTCTGTGGCCTTGAAAATTCATCATCATCCTCATTCTCGGTCTCTTCTCCCTCTTGCAGTGTGTCCTCCAGGATGCTAGGAGGCAGTGCTGAGCCTCTATGATTCAGATTAACTGACTCATATATCTGGCAGGTTGGTGAGCTGGGCCTATATAGAGACCTCGGTACGGGTCTAGCTTTGAACGCCCTTCGTTCTGATTTGGGAGTCAGGTTGTTTAACTCATCCGCTAGTTTTTTCTCTCTTTTCTTTCGCTCTCTTTCGATGAAGCTAAATGGCTGTTGCGGAAGAGGTGGGGTTTGGTGTTGGGTGCCTTGTTTGTGGTGGTTTCCGTGGAGAGTGTGATCCATTTGATTTTTTTGCTGCTCGAGCTTATTTGGGCGCTTACTGATGATGTCATAGAAGAGCAAGTAAGTGGAGGCGGGGGCTGGCTTAGCGCGAAACTTCTTGCTACATTCTTTCAGCTCGTCCAGTTCTTTTTTCAGTCTGTCGTTTTCTAGCTCCATCTCAGAGCGAGTTTTCACATTGCGCCGCTTGCGATCCTCCTCACGAAGCATCATGCGAAACGGTTTGGGAATGGTTACTTTGGAATTCCGTCTCAGGCTTTCCATCCCCTGATTGGCTGCATTGTGAGATGAGTTCTCCTGAGAGTGAAACAACGCCCTTTGCTCCTCTAAGGAATTCTGACGAGACCGCTTTAATAAAAAATGGATTAAATCAGAACAACAAAATCAAAAGATTTACCTTTTTCCCTTAAAGGGATAGTTCACCCAAAAATGAAAATTTCCCCATGATTTTCTCACCCTCAATCCATCCCAGGTGTATATGAGTTTCTTCTTTCAGATGAATACAATTGGAGTTATATTAAAAATGTCCTGCCTCTTCCAGACTTTATAATTGCAGTGAATTGGTGTTGATTTTTTGAAGTCCAGTAAAGTGCATTCATCCGAAGTGAATCAAGCAAACATGCGTAGGACGGTTAGCAGAACCTAGTAAGGTTTATAAAGTTTTAAATATGGGTATTTTTCTTACACAAATGCATCGATTCACTTCAGAAGGCCTTTATTAACCCCCGGAGCCGTGTGGAGTACTTTTTATGATGGATGGATGCACTTTATTGGACTTCAAAATATCAACACCCATTCACTGCCATTATAAAGCTTATAAGAGCCAAGACAATTTTTAATAAAACTCAGATTGTATTCATCTGAAAGAAGAAATATACACCTAAAATGGCTTAAGCGTGAGTTAATCGTGGGTTAATTTTCATTTTTAGTTAAACTACCCCTTTAATATTTAAAATAATGTGATGTGATATTGTTTTCAGTAATATGCAGTGCTTACATATCTAAAAATTACAATAAGAATTACAATTTAGAGCAATAGTTCTCAACTAGGTGACCTCAGCAAACTTGCTAGCCCCAAATAAACCTTAAAATGATTTAAATGTAGCTACATTAATAAAATTTGAAAATAAAGATTTACAATATTAAACTGACACAATATTTTTAAGTTTATTTCTATTACAACAGAAATACATGTCAGCTTAGATGGAGAAGACTGTGAATATTGTCTTAGACAAAGGTGGATCTTAAAGTGCTGAAAACCACTTATTTACGTGTTTGTTTTTCTCAATTTTATTACTTTCAGTTTTGTCTCCAAATTACATTATCAGCATAACATTTTGAATGACAAAAACTGTGAAATATTAGCACGAATTTCAAAATGTCAGTATTTATTTTGTCCTCCTTTTGTTTTAATAACACTAATACTTGAGCCGCTTGACCTTCATAAGTTTGTATAACACCTGACCTGATGATCATATTCTCCAGCATGATTTGAGAATGATCTAAATAGCTTCTTGTGCTTCAGTGGAACAAGATCATCTGATCGTCCATACAAAAGAGGTTCACATGATTAATGTTGCAACTTGGCTTATTTGATTAGTGGCCTTTACACTCAACAACTGTCCGGATCTTGCAACTCCTCCTGCATAACTGCAAAGCATCCAAAAATAACCATGTGCTGACTCATAACAGTGTTTTCAGTGGAAACTGTCGTTCTTATAGAAAGTACAATTTACTAGAAAAGGCTAATGAATGCTGCTGAATAAATTTAGACTGGTGACTAATTTAAAGGTTTTTGTAATGGACATATTTATAATGTATCTAAATCTGCATATCTATGCACCATGACATCCTTCAGTAAACAGAGTTCTTTTAAAAGGGTCGTGAACTGCCTTTTTTATTTTGTACTGTTCTCTGAGGTCCATTTATAGTGGTATTAAGATTTTTACATCAAAAAACATATTTTGGAAGTAATAGGCTAATTTCTGTCCTGTTTTTAACACCCTTCATCAGAACGCTCTGTTTGAATAGGTGTGGTGGATTGTAGACTCCGAAGTAAACGGCCACTGCTACGATTGGCTAATAGTTGTGTATGTTTGACAGCTACATCCTTCATAATTGAACGCTGCTGAGATTAAGGATAAAAACGTATACTTAGTACATATCAGACGATCCCTAATAACAGACAAAGCAATAGTGACCATGTAATAAAAACAGTTGCTCACACTCGTGTGGTGCCACATTACTGTCAGATCCAATATAGTCGGCACTGCATAGTCTTAGTTTCAATCTTTTTTAAAATACCATGTCAAATTGTGCCTTTTTTGTGAATTAATCTCAGTAAAATGAAGTGAACAAAGGACAAGTTCTTATTGATGTGGTCTGGAACGTCATTAAAAATAAAGTACATCCACTTTTTCATAACGTTGAGATCAGCAGGCTGTTTTTCCACAGCTTCACACTGCACAGTGTCTCGTCTTCAGAGCCATGTTTTTTTGTTTGGTTTCTGCATAGACGTGCGTTCACCTCTCGTTATTTACACTATATGCTCAAATTGGTGGGCGGAGCTAAACAGGCAGTGACGTGGAAGCAGATGTTTTTGATCTTCTTCTGCGGAGGCGGTGCTTATCTACACTATTACATCACAGAGTGGCACATTTCCCAGCCTCTCGTTTTTTTGGCAGACTGCCTTTAATATACAAGCTGTTTTTAGACTAACCAGAAAGTTTTGAGTTCTGAAACATACAGGATGTTTTTATAGTACAGTGACCTTTTATATGTCAAAAAATCAAGGGAATTTTGGTTTCTCAGTTCATGACCCCTTTAATGCCGAAATACTTTTCATACACCAAAAAACAGCTTGTTCAAACTTTATAAACAACTTTTAGTTATGCCTGTTTTCTGAGTTTTAAAAGATTGTTGAATATGATAAGCAAATTCTTAAGTTCATCTCAGCTCTCATTTTCAGATTGACTTACTGACCTTTAACTTCAGATGAGAAAAACCATTCTTCAGACGTCCCACTGATGCCTTGCTCCCAAGCTGGATGAGCTCCACCTGTCCGCTAATGAAAGAGGTCAAAGGTCAGGGATCAAACACCATGTGTGTAATCTGAGGATTTAGATACAATATAGTGAAGAAAGCAAGTTACTTTGAATATAAACCATCAGTTTTCTAGTAATTCCTTTTTTTCTTTCTCATTAAAATCACAGACCTCTCTGTATCTTCTCCATGTTGTCTCCAGCATGTAATGAGCTGTCTTTCTCTCTGACCAGGTTTGGTCTGGCTCACATAGAGTTTTTCCAGCTCAGATATGTTTCTCAGGTGTTCTCTCTTTAGCTCCTCTAGTTTGGTGTAGTATTCCTGTTTGGAGAACAGATGAGGGGCTCCACATGGCTTCCCATAGTCAACATCGGAAAGAGAGCTCAAGTTGCACACTGCTATATTATCACTATCAGACTGCAGCTCACACTCCTGAGAAGCAAAAGCAAGCAAACCGTAAGCAAACTACTGTTCAAATGATACATTTAAACCAAAATTACCACATGTTATAGTACAGAAAAAAAGTCTATCAAGTGGTTCGTCCATTACAGAGTATCACTTATTGGTCTTTTATATTAAAATGTCAGATATCTACCTCTGTGTGGTTAACAATATCATTCAGGGAGCATGTATAATCCTTTTCCTCTCCAAACAGAGCCTGAAGTTCACTCGGCTGCAGCCTCTCTGCGCGCAGTATCGAGGTCATGTTCCAGTCGCTTTATTCTTTAGTACAGCACAGCTCGTCAGTCAGCTTTCATATAGCTTCAGATAAGTATTTCTTTGCTTCCTTTCGCCTTTTGATTTCGTTAGCTCCTCTCATAGGTGTGGGACTGCCACACTACAGTAGGTTAGGATTTCTAACCACACACATTCACACTCAGATGTGCCAATCACAGTTTATCCCTGTGGATAAGCCCCGAAGGGTCACGATTTAGAGGCCTGTTCGCCATATGTCCCATACATTCTTTAAACCCAGATTTACACCTTCAAATGTGATTTGAAGTAAACCGTCCCATTCCAAACCTCAAATCAGATTTAGAGATTAACAACAACGTCAATTACAGCGTGAAACCAGAAATTCAACATTGTTTCTTGCAATTCTAACGCTATTTCTTGCAGTTGTGATTTCATATCTCACAACTGCACGTTATTTCTCAGAAGTGTGCCTATTTCTTGCAATTGTGACTTAATATTGAACAACTTAATTTCTTGTATTTGCAGCTTTCTATCTTACAAGTGCAACATTATTTCTCACAATAGAGGGTTTGCACTTACATCAGTTACCCGGATGCATGGCCATAATAGTGATACTTGGTTGTGAACAACAGCATGGATTGCACAGTTAATGTACTACTGAATACGTTGTTCTGTTAATTTATGCTGTTTAAACCATGGAAAAAAGCTGCTAAATCATACAGAGAAGGATTTAATAAGCAGGAAAGGACGCAATATTTTGACAACCTAAAATTTACATACGCCTTGCAGAATCTGCAAAATGTGAATTGTTTTACAAAAATTAAAGAGATTATACAAAATGTTGCATGCATGTTATTTTTTATTTAGTACTGACCTGAATATGATGTAAGTTTACATATAGTCCACGAGAAAACAATAGCTGAATTTATAAAAATGACCCTGTTCAAAAGTTTACATATGCTTGATTTTCAATACTGTGTTACTTGAATGATCCACAGCTGTTTTCTTTTTTTAGTGATAGTTGTTAGCTGACAGTTAAACAGAACAGTTAAACTGCCAGCTGTTCTTCAAAAAATATTTAGGCAATATAAGAAAAATGCACACATCTTCATTCTGTTCAAAAGTTCACACCCCCAGCTATCAATGCATTGTTTTTCTTTCTGACGCATCAGTGAGCATTTGAACCTTCTATAATAGTTGCCTAAAAGTTGTTTATAAAATTTGAACAAGCTGTTTTTTGGTGTATGAAAAGTATTTAGTCATTAAAGGGCTCATGAACCGAGAAACCAAAATTCACCAAAAAGGTCACTGTACTATAAAAACATCCTGTACGCTTCAGAACTCAAAACTTTCTGGTTAGTCCAAAACAGCTTGTATATTAAAGGCAGTCTGCCAAAACGACAGGCTGGGAAATGTGCCACTCTGTGATGTAATAGTGTAGATAAGCACCGCCTCTGCAGAAGAAGATCAAAAACATCTGCTTCCACTCACTGCCTGTTTAGCTCTGCCCACTGCAGTCCCGCAGTTGTCCTCAGTGTGAAAAGATGCATCTCAAAATCATGCAGTCATTGTTGGAAAGGGTTCAAATACATGAAAATGCTGTAAAAACAAAGAAATTGTGGCAGTTTTTGGAAAACAGCAGGCAGTTTAACTGTTCAGAACAAACAAGGGACTCATGAACAGCTATCACTAAACAGCTATAGATCATTCAGGTAACAACACAGTATTAAGAATCAAGTGTATGTAAACTTTTGAACAGGGTCGTTTTTATAAATTCAACTATTATTTTCTCTTGTGAACTATATGTAAATGTATATCATATTCATATAAAATTATGATCCCTCCTATTTTGGTAATATAATTAACATTTTGCAGATTCTGCAAGGTGTGTGTAAACTATTGTCCTCAACTGTATATATGAGCAGTTTAATTAAGATATTAGCCTACTATTTCACCTGCCTGACTGGAAATGATAAGAACAAACACGAATGTTGTCAAGATTCTTGCCCTTGCCCTTTAGTTTGGCCAACCACAAATGCATTTTGTTCCTCAGACAGTTTTTTGCACGCTTCTCCTTGATTTGTTATAACTTTTGGCAGTCTATAGTACTCCAAATGTTTTTTCCCAGTCCGACCGATTACTACAGCCCAAAACATGACAATAATTGACCATTTTCAGCAGCAATAATCAGCAAAATATGTGAGTTTCGTTCGGTTCAGTGGCGTTGTTTACATTCAGTGCTGCCAATATGGCCGACTGATGACGTGTCGTGAAAACACTCTATTGACTTTCTTGCAGTTGTGCAATTGGAAGTATGTTTATTGTAATTGCAACATAATTTCTCGCAATTGCAATTTCATATCCTACAATTGCATCTTTATTTCTTGTAATTGCAGCTTTGTATCCCACAATTACAATATTCTTTTCCCAATTGTGACTGTCTTGAAACTGTGATTTAACATCTCGCAATTGCATTTCATAACTCATAACTGCATCTTTGTTTCTTTTATTGCAGCTTTGTAACTTACAATTGCAACATTATTTCTTCCAATTGTGACTTTGTAAATCAAAATTGCAACTTATTTATAATTGAGGCTTTGCATCTCAATATTGTGACTTTATGCATCATTTATGCAACTTTTGCTTGACATTTCACAATGCGAAAATTTCTGCCTAATGAATGCATGCATTTGTTTGTGCTGTGCATATGTGTTCAGGGTTAATCAGTGTACTTTAGAAACCTGTTCACACTCTTACAGCTAACAAACACCTGACACTTTAGTTTGCCAATCCATCTGCTAAACAAAAACAAATGCACACAACAACCTAGTTGCTAGTCTAATTCTGACACCCTGCCTTTTAGTGAGTAGGCCTACTACAAGGATCTCAACCTCTGTAACTCCCTCTAAACTGAGATTTCCAGCTTGCCAGCAGCTCTGGAAAAACACAAAAACTTCTTTTAAGCAGCTGATTATATTTCATATTGTCCATAAGGGGGCGTTGTTGTTCTTAAGTAGTCAGACTAATGTTGTGATTTGCCGGGTAATAGTGAGACAAAGGATACTTAAACCAGAGGACATTTTTGGGTACTGTAAGGTTTAGGATTGCAACACACTTTGTAAAATGTTCAGCTTGTTTATCTGTCAGTTATTACGTTAGACATAAGCGGAACTTTGCTTTACTTCCAGTCTGTCTCATTTGGTCATTGCTGATGGTTAAGTGATCTGTTTATTGCAGCATTACTCTTAAACACACGTGCATTTCTCATAAAGTAAACCATGTGATTATGAGCATTGTAGGCTTTCAAATTTAGTTGTTTCGTTCACATTTCTTCCTCTTTTTGCACTTCCCCAAATGTGTCAAATCACACTTGCGTCAGTGTGACCTATAATCACAAGTTCCTCACACCAGTGCTCTCATTCAAATGTGTGGGAATTTTTTCCTTTGAAGGTCATGCAATTCAGAGTACACTAGACAATGATTTGCGAGATGCCTTACTCGAGGTCAGCTATGAATAACGGAAAGTTACGGAATGTGTTTATAGGCCAGTGTGGCTAAAAATGTACAGGCCCAGAAGAACTCTTCCCTAACACAAAATCATTCTGAAAGTCTGCTAGCATAATGAGGTGACTCCTTCTTCTCCTTTAACATCACCTGGGTGGAGCGTCACAGTAACGTCACATGTGCTCTTGGACAAGACTGTGGTTTTCTTGTTCTGATCTGGATATGAAAGAGCCCTGTGTTCTGTAAAAGGACAGTTTGTGTAAACAAGCCTTGCTCCCACTGCAGCCAAACATGTATGAATGCGTATGTTTAACTTGGATGTGCGAGTCCGTCAAGATCTTGCTTTCTGCTATAATTGTGTGGGGCCAGAAACCACTGAAAAACCACTTTCTTAATCAGGATTTCTGTGCGGTATGCCAGTAAAAATATCTTAAAAATTTTAAAACGTACACTAAAATAAAGGTGCTTCACTATGCCATAGAAGAACGTTTTTTGTTTAAATGGCTCCATAAAGAACCTTTAACATCTGAAGAACCTTTCTGTTTCACAAATGTTTCTTTGTGGTAAAAGAAGGTTCTTCGGATTATAAAAAGGGAAGAGATGGTTATTTAAAGAACCTTTGACCCAATGGTGTCATCGTGTGAATGTCATCGCTGTGATGAACCGTTTAAGCATCTTTATTTTTAAGAGTGTACTTGATATATAAAACCATAATATGTGACCCTGGACCATAAAACCAGTCTTTAAGTAGCACAGGTATATTTGTAGCAATAGCCAAAAATACATTGTATTGATCATAATTATCGTTTTTTAAATGCAAAAATCATTAGGAAATTAGATCATGTTCCATTAAGATATTTTGTAATTTCCTACCATTCATTTATAAAAACTTAATTTTTGATTAGTAATATGCATTGCTAAGAACTTCATTTGGACAACTTTAAAGGCAGTTTTCTCAATATTTTGATTTTTTTGCACCCTTTGATTTTAGATTTTCAAGTAGTTGTATCTCGACCAAATACTGTCTGATCCTAAAAAAACAATACATCAATAGAAAGATTATTTATTTAGCTTTCAGATGATGTATAAATGTGGTCCAGGGTCACATATAATAAAACATGTTTTTTACCAGGATTATTTTAAAGGCTGGAATACACTGCACGATTTTTGCCCCGATTTTTCGCTGATGTGCTGTCTGGAGAAATTGATGCTAGTTGCCAAAAGTCAGAGCCAGTCTGCAGATTTGAGTAGACAGATTTCATCGAAAATTGCATAGTGTATGATGGTCACAGACCACAGATTTTTTAGACTATGATTCTGTCTAGTCAGAGAATATCAAACATGTCTGATGTTTTAAGCTGATATTAGAACACGTTGTTTTCATTTGTCGTGCGTCTCCTGTCAACAGGGTGCACATTTCTTCCTGTGTTTGTTGTGACTGGAACAACCTTAAACTGATCATTAGTCAGTTGGTGTATGATGCCCACTGTTTTAAAATCTGTTCAGACTTGAAAGGGGTCCTATTATGCTCTTTTTTACGAAGTCTTGATTTTGTTTTGGGGGTGTACTAGAACATGCTCTCATGCTTGGTGGTTCAAAAAACACATTAATTTTTACATAATTTACATTTGTACAATATCTTTCTCCTCAGCCTGGCACAAACGGCTTGATTAGTTCCGGGTTTGATAAAGACCCGCCTTCCGAAAAACGAAATGTGTTGTGATATGTTAGTTGTCCCAGTGCGTTGTGATTGGCAAACAGTTTAGACAGAGTTTCAGTACTGCCACGCATAAAACATTTGTTTTAATTTTGTTTTTCATATGTTTACGAATGCTTACTAAGCATTGTAATTTATACTTAAAACAGATTTTTTTTGTGTGTGTGTTATTTAGATACTATTAGAGTATTTAATATTTTGAATTAGCTTTTATTTTATATTTTCCGCTTTCATTTTTTGCCTTTATTGTGATAGGACAGTGTAGAGCTGACAGGAAGCAGCACTACACTGGGAGAGAGAGGGGGCGGGAACTCAGGATGTCTACAGAGCAACAGTGCTGTATATCGGTGCGCTACCCAGAAGGCTATTGGTGGCGACCCATTTCCTTTTTTAAATCATAGTTTTAGTAGTTAACATCCTTTTGTCATTTTATTATATTTTAGTACTTTAAATTAAACTCATTTTATTTCAGTTAGCTGCCAAGGCAACATTTCTCATTTATTTTAATCTGTATTTATAGTTTATTTTATTATTTCAGCTTTAGCTATATACTATTAACAAAGAACAAAAATGTTTTAAAGGGGTCATGATCTGCGTTTTTTATTATTTTGTACTGTTCTCTGAGGTCCTCTTATACAACCCCAATTCCAGAAAAGTTGGGACGTTTCGTGAAAAGCCATAAAATCAAGAATATTTTCCAGAGTTTTCAGTGGCCAACTTTGAATTTTATTTTGTAAATATAACCAAATTTTGATTTTGAATGGCTGGAACACACTCCAAAAAAGGTGGGATGGAGGCATGTTTAACACTGTGCCACATCAACTTTTTTTTTTAAATGACAGTGTTTGGAATTGAGGATACTAATACTTCAAGTTTTGCAAGCAAAATTGTTGTCCAATCTGGCTTGACGATAAACTTCAAATGCTCAGCAGTCTGTGATCTTCAATGTCTGATTCTCCTTTGGAGAAAAATCCTGAAATGTTTTCCTCAAAAAACATAATTTCTTTACAGCTGAAGAAAGAAAGACATGAACATCTTGGATAAAAAAGGGGTGAGTACATTATCTGTACTCACTTCCTTTAATTTTCATCTGCGGAGGCGGTGTTTAGCCACACTGTTACATCATAGAGTAGAACTTTCCAAATCCCGTCATTTTGGCAGACTGGCTTCAATATAAGCTGTTTTTTTAAAAAAATGAAAACAGAGTTACAGTGCTGTTAGGGAAAGTAAATAATAGAATTTTGTCAGCACTGAAAGACCTGTGGGCAACGCGCCGACACATAGTGCTATTACGTTACAGGCATCCCGAGTTTTAATCCCGGCTTGAGGACCTTTCCCGAGCCCACCCGCTTTCTCTCACTTCACTTCCTGTCTCCTCTACACTTTTCTGTCATTGTAAAGCCAAAAAGAAAAAAAAAATATTGAGAGTTTTCATTTTCTAAACTATTTCTTTATTTCAAGATTTATTGTCTGATCATCATAAACAATCTGCTGTGATTGTCCGATGACCCAGTCTGTTGTGATTGGTCTACTGCGTGAAGTGCATGTCGGAAACGGAACGGCCATCACCATTACACTGAACACCCAAACATCCATGGTATGTGCGTTAGCCCAACACAGAAATGTGTTGATAAAGCACTACAGTCTGTACACCAACATATTGCTCTATTCTTTATCAGAACTCCAAGTATCAACAACAAACATCCACTGTTCATCGACACATTTTTAGACAATTCCGAGAAAACAGATATTGCTGGTTAACCAGAGACCTACTAAATACGTATTTTGCATGCTACGGAATACATGAGAACAACTATTTTTAAAGGCTTACTCCACTTTCAAAATAACAATTTCCTGATAATTTACTCACCCCCATGTCATCCAAGATATTCATGACTTTCTTTCTTCAGTCGCAGAGAAAGTAGGGTTTTTGAGGAAAACATTCCAAGATTTTCTCCATATAGTGGACTTCAATGGTGCTCAACAGATTATAGGATAAATTGCTGTTTCAATGCAGCTTCAAAAGGCTCTAAATGATCCCAGCCGAGGAATAAGGGTCTTGTCTAGTGAAATGATCAGTCATTTTCTTAAAAAAATGAATATTTATACACTTTTTAACCACAAATGATGATCTTGTCTAACTCTGCGATATGCATGCGCAAGTGTACTGTGCGCTCTAGTTCAAGACAGTTAGGGTATGTCGAAAAACTCCCATCTCATTTTCTCCTCCAACTTCGTAACCATCCTACATCTGTGTTTTACCTTTTTTTGTAAAGGGTGTTTGACCCTCCTCGCATGCTCGCTACTTCTGCAGCGATGTAGGACGATTTTGAAGTTGGAGGCAAAAATGGGAGTTTTTTGACATACACTAACTGTACCCTAATGGATTCACACTCACAGTGCAGAGTGCAGCATCTTTTTGACGTAATGCTATCCACAGGAATCCGCTACAGTGTTCCAGTTTTCCCAGGTCGGGCAATAAGCTGATGTTTCATGCTGACGTAAACAGGATTCCTTTTAAAAATGACTCGTTTAAAACGAGAACAGAGTCGACTCTTTCTTTTGAGAGGCAATAACTTTATACACAGTGCACTTTCAGATTTAAACTTTGCTGAATATTTACATTCACTTAGAGCTGTGTTACACACTGCATGAAAAATAATTTTCAAAAATCCATAAAAGGGGCACTTTAATATTTGTATAGGAAAACAAGACTAAAATGCTTGTAAATTTTTTTTTTTTTTTTTTTTTTTTTTTTTTGCAGTGAGGGTACTGTAATTTCCCTTTTAGCCGCAGAAGAACAAACACTGTTGATGCTGCACACTTGTGGTTCAACAGAATTCTTCTTCCTGTTCTGTTCAAAGCCACATCAAGGCCAGAAGTACAAGGAATTTGCAAGAACAGAAACTGAAAGAGGATTTGTGTCCAGGTATATCTTGAATCGTTCTCTGTCTCACATACTTTCTTTGTGTTGTATCTTGATATTTCTGTTCTCAGTCTTATCTTGTTCCTCTCTCACACACATTGCCAGTCTTCCTTCAGATTACCATCGAAATGTAGTCCATCTCGGGCCTTGCTTTCATGTTTACGTGTATTCGCACGTTATATTTTTCTAAAAATCCTTTCTCTGTGTTTGACTTATGCTGTTGGCTATGAAAAACTGGCTCTACATAATTGTGTAACTGTGTTCTTGGGTAATTTTGTCCAGTTACTCTAAGAACACAGGCTTCCTTTATTTTCCGGATTTAATCAGCGCTCTAGATCTCAGAAGGACCTTCTCTTTTCTCCTCTCTCTCTCCCTAATAATTTCCATGCTGCTTCATTTTCTAATACTGACAAACTAATCCAAATTCTCTCTGTTCTTTTCTTTGTGATTCCATCAAGAGGAGAGTCTGAAGGGAGTTTGCACTCTGACCTTAAAGTGTGTGTAGTATAGGCACTGTTGGTTCCATAAATAGTGTCTTGCATTGCTCGCAATCTTGTGTAGCGAGCATTTAAGAACAAATCCTCACACACACACACAAGTCAAGCCTTGTCAAGAGCCTGTGAAGAGCTTTTAGCTGGCTGAGAGTGAGATCAAGGCCTGAAGACTTTTGCCTTTTATAGCTGGAGAGAGGAGTCTGGATAAAGTAAACAGTGGGTGAACTACTGCGCTCTCTCTCTCTTTGTCTATGGAACATTAAGAATCTTCACAGGCCTGTGTTTACAAGTGTGTTGGAAGTTAAAAAGGCATGTATTTATGTGCTCGCTCTCGTTTTCCAGTATAGAGATCATGTCATGTAACAGATGAGATGCAAGACAGAAAGCAGAAGGGAGGTGCTGTGTAAAGTTCACAGCTAACCTATCAGAAATCCTTTTGTTGTCCTATGTTCCTTGGGGAATTTGATGCAGAAATCCCTTTGTGTATAGTGTAGATTTGAGATGTTAGGATTGTGGGTTGTCCTGTTTATTTATGGGGCAGTCAGCAGATCACTTTCCTTCATAAAACATGTGATCCGAATCTCAGGCATACTGCTCATTATGAAATATTTGAATAGCCTTCTTTTTTTTTGATAACCTAATTTCATACCTCATGAGACTTGATGCCATTCTTAGGACTGTTTAATATGTCAACTTGGTCTCAGATGTTTCTACTTAATCCTTAAAATCTAGATCAATTAGACAACTATTGACAAAGAGGGAGTAGCACTATGATAGCGCTATGGTTAACATAGATAGCGTAGCTGAGATAATGTCATTGTCAAGTGTTTGAGTGTTGAGTGTTTGAGTTCTATGTTGTTTGATTGCATAAGAGAGTATTTTAGCGCATCTAATCACAGTATGTCTCAATAAGTGATAGGTCACCCACAAGGGATATTACTCATCCTCATGTTGTTCCAAACCAGTAAGACCTTTGTTCATATTCAGAACACAAATTAAGATATTTTTGATGAAATCTGAGAGCTTTCTGACCCTCCATAGACAGTTATGAAGCTACCACTTCAAGGCCTAGAAAGGTAGTAAGGACATCGTTAAAATAGTCCATGTGACATCAGTGGTTCAACTGTGATGTTATGAAGCTATGAGATTACTGTTTGTGTAAAAAAACGACAATTTTATTCAACAGTTTCTTCTCTTCTGTGTCAGTCTTTGACCCGTATTCATGAGGGTGAATCCAGGTTCTACGTCAGCAACACCACACGTAGGGCTGGACGATATGACCTAAAATCAAAATCTCGATTAATTGATTGTTTTACCTTGATTACAATTAATGAATGCTTATTTTTATTTTAGCATTTTTTTATGCCCTCATAGTTATAGATGTGAATCTGATTCATGATCGCTGTTGAATGTTATCTTCCTCTCAGTGATCTTCTCCTGTCACTCTATATGTGATGAAGGAAAACCCAACACGTGGTGAAATTTTATCTTTTTTTAGGTACCATGTGAAACCTGGGTTCAAGCCCTTTCCAAAACTTTTTATTTTGTCCATAGCTTGAACGAAACCAAACTTATGGCTATCTTAAGTTGGCTGATAGCATAGGCAGATTAACCATATGGGCAGTTGGGCAGGTGCCCAGGGGCACCACGTCCAGGGGGGCACCACGCAAATAAATTTTCTCGTGTAAGACAAGAAATGTATTCTCAAATGCAAGCGATGTATTCTCAAATGTCCATCTAGCCATGGCTTATACCCTTTCGCCAGAACGTAGCCTACTGCTTAAATGCTTTGTTAAAAGTTTTTTTGTTTCCTCCCGCGTAAATCAGTGGATGCGCGATCTATCGCCGGATGTACACATACTAGGTGAACCCGCGCGCTTTTGTTTCGACGCCCATATATTACTCAAACAGATTCTAGGAGCATGGTGTGCGGTGTCACACAATTCTCTGCAACTGAAATGAAACTTCCTCACTCACAGATGTATGAATCTGAATGTGCCTTATGCTTTCATGTTGTAGTTTGTAGCCGTTGGCAATCAAGAAAGGGTGTTATAACCATCTTGTAAGTTTAATTTTCAGTTCAAATCCTCACAAAACTATGTACCTATATACAGTTCTTAACAAATGTATTATACCACCAATTACCACTTGTTATTATAGCAACTTTTTTTTTAACACAAAAAATTATATTGACGACGTAGCTGGCAACTTGTCTGCCTCTCCCACTTTCCAGTAGGGTTGTGACAGCGAGGCAGAGTTTTCCCTCTTTTCCTCGCTTTTATTCACTTTTAAATAGCTTGTAAATGCCCGTGCATTGCAAATGTGCAAATGCGAATTTTACTTTCACTTTAGAATTAGCGGCAATTGGGCGTCAAAAGATTTAATTGATAACAACAAAACCATCCTATAAAACCGAGAAATACAGATATAGAAATAAATAAAAATAGAAATAAACAAATATTTGTTTTTTTATTTTGTATGGCTTCCTTTGGCCTTGATAAAGCATGCATTCTTTCTATCATAATTTTTATGCACTTTTCCACAGTCTCAATTGTTACTGATTGTTACTGGCTTCCAAATAGTTTCTAGTTGTTCCCAAAGACTTGCTTTTGATTAAACTTTTGTGCTATCTATCTTTGAATCCATTCAGTCCCAACAATAGCTAATTGTATTTTAGCATTCAAAACACTACTGTGACTAAAGGTCTTACACTAATCATTACAGAAACAACTCTAGGTGTCACTGCCCAGGTACGATACCTAGCTTGTATTGCATGCATACAATAAGTAGTCAAAAGTTTAACAAACATACTGCTACAATTTCAGTTGGGCTAGTTTATATATAAAAATGATTAATTAATGGTTTAGTCTAAATGAAAAAAAAAAAACCCAGTGGCCTGGGTTTCATAGACAGGGCTTAGCCTAAAACAGGACTAGGTCATAGTTCAATTAAGACATTTAAATAATTTTTATAAACATGCATTAGAAAACATTACTGGTGTGCATCTTAAGACAAAACAAAGACACTGATATATTTTAAGATCAGTCAGTTTCTTTCAGGTGAAACAGCTCAGACTTACATTTCAGTCTAGGACCAGGCTTAAGCCTTGTCTGTGAAACCGGAGGATTATGTATAAATGCACTTAAGATATGTTATGTAATTCTATAGATAACACATGTGAGCTTCTTCTGAGAAGCAAGAAGTAAAAGTCTACTCTGCATTAAGTCTCTGCACTGAAGAGTTGAATGAAACAACTAAAATGAGATGAAATGGGAATAAAAGATCTTATTCGTGATTATTGATCTTCATTCAAAACATAAAGAATGTAATTAGTAAATGATTGAAAGCACACAATTCTATAGAATGCCATTGTCTGCTGTGACTTTAAGATTTGGATTCACTAGAAATAAGATAGTAATTATACTAGGTTAAATGATTGGAGATACCAGATGATACAAAGATGCCAGATATAAATATTTACCCAGTGTAAAGATAAAATTCAGATGTTTTAGGTTAGTTTTGTGAAGACATATCCTTTAGGTACAGGTAACTGTTCCCCTTGAGGACAGCTGGTCCACTGTGTCCGAGAGAACAGAGAACGCCCACTTGGATTCAATGACTGGGCTGAAAGACAAGCTCTTTTTTACTCCATAGTCAGCAGAATGGAGATCCGGGAGATCTGGTGGTTCGATGTTACATAAGACGATGAGGTACTGACCCTGAGTCTGAATGAGGTCATATCCTAAATTAACAATAAAGACTTGCAAAAGAAAAAGAGGAAAAATAGCACAGGTGCTGGTGACAGCCCATTCAGTTACAAGTCACGGTGAACTTCGGATCACCTGATCTATCACCGTTGTGCTTTTCGGCAATGTCAGTCAGGTTTCTCCATGTAGGTGGTTCCACAGATAGATAGATTCTAATTGGCTTTGCGTAAGAGGCATCTGCTACATGGCAACTGAATTACAGAGATGGGAGATATTTCACCTCTATATGTTGATGTCTTCATGCCAAATTAGAATATAATTGGCTCTTTGATTCAGTAGTTCCCATTTCTTAATCTGATTTTTTTCTGATCTCTTTTTCTGACTGATCTTTTCATCTCCACTTTGGTGCCACAATGCTGTGGTTGTTATGTTGCCATGGCAACAGGGGTAGTGAGATAAATGTGCTGGGAGCACTGCATTATTGATCAGTGCTAATGAGTTAAAGGTGTGGCTGAATGTGTAGAAAGATTCTGTTGTCAAAATGTCTGTAATCTGACCCATACCCTGCTCTCTCTCTCTCTCTCTGTGTGTGTGTGTGTGTGTTTTCCTTGTATTCACTACTCCATGGGGACCAAATGTTTGACTTTTTGGGGACATTTTTTTTGGTCCCAATGAGGAAAAAGTTTATAAATTATATAAAATTATGTCAATAACACTACTTGTAGGTTGTGACTGACAAGACAATTTATATATGTGTGTGTATATACACTACCAGTCAAAAGTTTTTGAACACTGTTGGCACCGATAGCCTTGTGGGCAGCGCGCCAACATACAGTGCAGTTGCGCTATGAGCTTCTTGAGTTCGAATCCTGGCTTGAGGACCTTTCCTGATCCCTCCCCCTTTTTTCTCTCCCATTTCACTTCCTGTCAACTATGATCTGTCCTGTTTTAGTAAAGCCAAAAGGCCCCAAAAAAAGTTTTTGAACATTGAGATTTTTATTGTCTCTTTTGTTCACCAAGCCTGCATTTATTTGATCCAAAGTACAGTAAAAAAACAGTAAAATTCTGAAATATTTTTATTATATAAAATAACAGTTTTCTATTTGCATATATTTTAAAATGCAATTTATTCCTGTGATCAAAGCTACATTTTTAGCATAATTACTCCAGTCACATCATTCTAATATTCACATTCACTTTGTTTAAATAAGTTACATTTTTTAAAAAAAGGAATTAATACTTTTGTTCAGCGAGGATGCATTATTCAAACGTGATAGTAGAGACATTTATGATGATAGGAAAGATTTCTATTCCAGAAATTTTAATTCAGTTATTTTAAGAAAAACGTAGCCTATATCACATTGACCACCAAAATATTGAATAGCATAAATGTTTGTACATTGATAGTAACAGTAATAAAATAAATAAATAAAAATAGTTGCTTCAGCACAAAATCAACATATTAAAAGGAGGCTTTCAGAAAGATCATGTGACACTGAAGACCAAAGTAAAAAATCAGCTTTGCCATCAAAACTACCTTTTAAAATATATTATAAATAGAAAACAGAAAAAAGAAAACAGTTATTTCAAAAGTAACAATATCAATCTTTTTTATTACTTTTTTTTTTAAATAGAAATAGCAACCTTTGTGGGCTTTCAAAACCAAATAAATTGTATTGCCCCCAAACTTTTCAACAGTAGTGTACTTTACACACATAAACAATTGTTGCAACTTAAAGCGGAACCACAATCCCACAATTCTCACTTTGCACACACATGGCGTGCTGTATGACTACAGACAGCCTAGATGATGAGTTTTCTATGCCATGAAGACTCTGCAGGAAATTAAGCCTAATAGTCTGCTTAATGTCTATTAAAAGGACAACCCTCAGGGGGACACAGAGCTAATGGTCTCAAATGGAAAGCAGTAGTCTGTCTTTCGCTCTGGCTTGGTTTTGTACGCATAGGCAGCTTTACATGCTTTGAGCACTCAAAAACATGTGATAAAAGCAACAACATCCCTTTTCACACTTCTGAGGTGACAGGAGGTCTCTGTATGCGAACAGTGCGACATCATTTCAAAGCAGTAATGAGAAGAAGACAACAGGGTTTTCTTTGACTCAAGGAGGGGCCTTGTGTACAGAACATACGCTCAGAGTCCCTCGTTACGTTTCCGTGGTTCCTTTTCCCCTGGTGATGATAATGCTGTCTTCCTTATTATCTCTATGGCTACAGAGTTTCACAGAACCAAAAACATTTTGAATTCTACTGTACTGAGAACACGTAAGCAGGAAAATGATCAGCGCAGTGCTGCTCAGTACTTAATGGCCTTTGAGCAGAGCTGGCCACAAGACCACAGAACAAAGCACATTTTGTTCTTCTCAGCGTGTCTTTGTGGATTAACATCTTAATGTCAGTCATCTTAACCTTTGCGCATAACTGTTATAATGCAAATCGGGAAGCAAAATACAGAATAAGTACTAAAATCACATTTTGACACGTCAAGCGTGCTTTTTTGTCAACTTTGAAATTCAAACGTGCAAGCTTTTTTTAGACACATCAGAGCTGTTTCCTTTTAACTACCTCTGAGTTCTACAGAAATCAGACAAAAAAGCCACAGCTGAGCTGCAAGTTTTCACCTACTATTATACTGAGCTGTATGTGGACCTGCTCAGAAATGATTTAAATATACAAGACTGAATGTGTTTACAACTGAAAACTTTTCAGAATTATAGCTATTAATTGTCATTTATTCTTCAGGAATAGGAGCTTCAGATAGATATAGAGTCAAACCTTACAGTGGATAAGCATGAAAATGTTTACTGTTAATGCTGGGTTTTAGGTTTGTGCTTAAGAGAAGGTTAAGTGATTTTTGTTATCTGTACATTTTGTATTTGGTGATAATAGCTTATTCTAGTGTGTGTTTTTTTTGTTGGAAAGTGCCACTGTCTGGTTTGGCTCAGCTACAAAATCAGACATCAGAAGATTACAAAGAATGGTTCGGACTGCCGAAAGGATTATTGGTGCTTCCCTGCCCACCCTTCAAGAACTGTATTTATCCAGAGTGAGGAAAAGAGCTCAGAAAATCACTCTGGATCCCTCACATCCAAGTCATCATCTCTTTGAGCTTTTACCATCTGGCCGGCGCTACAGAGCCCCAAACACCAGGACAACCAGGCACAAGAACAGTTTTTTTCCCCCAGGCAATTCTCCTTATGAACAGTTAAATGTTCCCCCATTGTGCAAAATAATGTGCAATAACTTTTTATTTATTAGTTACCACCCCCATCCTAGCACATCCCTGCATCTCTACCTCTTTCTATTCTATTCTATTCTTCTATTCTATCATCTATAGCACAACTGTACATACCACTTATTTATTTATTTCTTATCTTATTTTTCTAAGTTTTGTCTATTTATGTTTACATATGTGTATTTTATTCTCATTTTTTGTTTATTGTCTGTATGTTGTTACTGTCTCTGTGTACTCGAAGCTAATGACACTAAAACAAATTCCTAGTATGCGCAAGCATACTTGGCAATAAAAGCTCTTTCTGATTCTGATTCTGGAAGCCTGTTTCTGCCACTGAATAAAAAAAAATTACAAAATAAATGCAACTTTCTATTTCACAATTCTGACTTTTTTTCTCAGAATTGTGAGATAGAAACTTGCAACCCTGTTAAGAAAAATCAGCATATGCTGGTTAGGTATGTTTTGAAGCATGGCTGCTGGTCATGAGTTGGGTTAAGCTGGTTCTTAGCTGGTCACGTGCTGGTCCTAAGCTGGTCCTAAGCAACTAGTTCCTGCTTAGGATCAGAACATGACCAGCTTACACCAGCTCATGACCAACTAAGGACCAGCTTAAACCAGCTCAAACCAGCAGCCATGCTTCAAAACAAAACTTTTTTGTTTGTATCAGAATTGTGATATAAACTCACAACTGTAAGTTATAAGGTCAGAAATGCAAGACATAAACTCACAATTGTGACTTTTTTTCTCAGATAAGTTGTTAGTCTCGCAAATAACTTGCAATTGCGTGTTATAAAGTCAGAATTGTGAGATACAAACTCTCATTCTGATAAAAAAAAGTCTTATATAATTCTTATATAAACTTACAATTCAGATGTTTTTTTAAATCACAATTGCAATATAAACTCGCTAATAAAAAAAGTTTATATTACACTATTCTGAGAAAAAAGTCAAAATTGTGAGCTTTCATCGTGCAGTTTTGACATTATAACTCTGATTCTGATAAAAAAGTTAGAACTGTGAGTTTATATCTCGCACTTCTGACTTTATAACTCATAATTGTGAGCTTATATCATGCAATTCTGAAAAAAAGTCAGAAATATGTTTATATCTTGCAATTCTGACTTTGTAACTTGCAATTTTAAGTTTGTATCATGTAATTCTGAGGACAAAAGTCAGAATTGTGAGTTTATATCTGTTACGGAGCAAATGAGTCGTGAAGCAGGCGGATCCAAATGCAAGCTTTTATTGTACTGAGACAGAGACATGGTCATAAACAGGCAGGGTCAACACCAGCAAACGGATATAAACAGGGCAAGACACAAGAGTAATCCAGGGACAGGCGACAGCGAACGTAATCCAAGGGGCGAGGCACACGGGTATTCCAAACAGACAGTCTAAAGTTCAATCGAGGGGTGAACAGAGTCCGAAAGAGTAAGGCAAAGGGTTAATTTACGACGAAAATTTTCACAATTGCGAGTTTATATCCAAATTCAAATTTTTAGAAAGTCAGAATTGCAAGTCTATATCACTCAATTCTGAGAAAAAAGTCAGAAATGTCAGTTTATATCACACAATTCTGACTTTATAACTCGCAATCATAAGTTTATATCACAGTTCTGAGAAAAAGCCGTAATAACCTTTGTACAGTGGCAGAAACAAGCTTTCATATGCCACTGTCACTCAAGATCTGTTTTTATGACTCCACTGATTAAGAAATCCTCTTTTTTTATTGTATATTTCTCTAAAACCAACAGCTTCTGCAGCTAGACATACATTAAAAAAATACAGAAATACATTGCCCTGGTCTGAGAAGCTTCTTCTATGATTTCATATACTTTTCTATCATTTGTAAATCTGCTATACTCATTTTTCACATTCCTTTTTTTTTTTTTTTTTTTGCTGTTTTTGAAATCTCTTTTTACCTGAATTTTGTTGAGCGTTATTCATCTCAGAGTGGGTGGACAAAGAAAACTGAACATTTACTAAGCATAGGCTGTTTATTAATCACACTATCATGTGGTTTGAGGTGGCAGACTTACTGTAAAAAAATTCCCAGCTAACACACAGACTGCACAAGTTACTGTGATAAACTTTTATATACATTGCTCTGGGAAACAATTTCTTTGTTTAATATATTGTAGGATATACTTGATATTCAGAAGGTCTATTAAATGTCAACATCTGTGTTATGACTAAGAGAGCAGTAGAGGCTTGACATTGTACTTAGGCCTATTTAACATACACAGTGTTATCTACGTTTTATTTCTTCAATATGTTGCCATAACATTTGAGTTCCCAAACAACAGGATGTTTGTATACACACACACTAAATATCTGAGCATATCCTTTCACATGACCTCACATACTTGAATATCTGCCTGGATCATATTCCCAAACTGTAAATAAAAGTTATTATTTGTTCGAATAGCCGAACACTATCTTAAAAGCTGTGGGCATTGTGAGGGTCTGTTTATAACCCGCTCTAACTAATCTAATCACCTTAACAGAGCGCTCTTGAGTGCTCATTCTTTTATCACCTGTTAATGAGACATTCAGTTCCTCTCATCTGCCCTTTTAACTATGTCCCAGCAAAGCAGTGCAGTATTGTCTGTGTTTCAATCCTATCTCTATTTTCTCGCAGAGACGGGGTGATCTGTGTGAGTGAGTGATTTGAGCAAAATGTAAACTGGGTCTTTTTATAGATCACTGGCGTGGATGTTTTTAAGTCTGTGATCCCTGTCTGACCTGTGCGCATACCAAATGCTATAATTTCTTCAGTCTTTACATAACTATGGATCTAGAGTTGCTGCTACCATGGCTGGCATGCAAACCAGCCTGAAATGATGCAGCAGACATGACTGAAAGATGTGAGGAGGCTCCCCTAGATTCCATGTCATTCTGTGGTCTAGTGTCTGTATATGGGTGTCTATTTTTAAATCAGAGGGTCTTAAATAGAGGTCTTCGTTTCATGTTCATATAAAGTAGCATCCAAATCAAAATCTAGTTTTGTTTTAGAATAGAAAGTTCAAAAGAAAAGCATTTGAAAAATAAATCTTTACTGTCACTTTTTGTCCATGCATCATTGCTGAATGTTTTTTTTTTTCATTTTCAGTGCAGTATTAGATGTGAAACAAATGTAGCACTCAGTGCTGAGAAAAGTTAGGGTGGAGCAGGAATGCCACAGGATTTAACGAAAGGAATGAGGTAAGAGCTGTTTATACTTCCTCTGCATTGTGATTGGTGGATTCATATGAACATGCTCCTCCTGAAATCTCTGTAAGGAGGGTTAGATCCACAGTTGTGTGTGAAGTCACAGACAAAGCCTCACCTGTCCATTTAGATGAAAACAAAGCATAACCAACAAGGACATACGATCTCACATTTCAAATACACCTATTGTTCCTGATGAGCCGACTGACAGGACAAACTTACTTAATGTTTATATGAACCAACAGACAAAGAAAAATAAAAATGGAGGGAGACTTTTTGTGTGAAGGCAGCGGGATGCAGCAGGAAGAGCTTTGTCTGTACTGAGCAAACAATGGAAACTGAAATTCGTTAACATGACTTATTTCCCCAGTGACGGACCACTGAGAGTCATGCGTAAGTCACGCATCTGACCACACTTCAGTTAAACTGCCAAAGGGAATCCAGCAGAAACCTGTGAATCTCACCACTTCCCTGGTAAAAAGCTAGTTTACTGTTCTTATCTGGTCTTCCAGTCTGGTCAGGCTGGTTTTAGGTCGGTTTATTACTTGTTTAACTCCCTGCTTTAAAATCCAGCTTGTTTTGCTGGACCAAGTCATTTGTTGTTTTTTAAACCAACTGGTAAGCAGTGTTGGGGAAAGTTACTTTTAAAAGTAATACATTACAATATTGCGTTACTCCCTAAAAAAAGTAACTAATTATGTTACTTAATTACTTTTTTGAAAAGTAATATGTTACATTACTTTTGCGTTACTTCTTAAATCTGTATTAAAATTTGTTTTTATTATAAAAAGTTAAATTTTTGGCGAACATAAAAGCCCTTTCACACTTCAGGCTGAATTAACGTCTGTAAAGTAGAACACGAAAAGAAGAAAGTTCACTCTTTAGAAATTAAAAAAGAAGAACAAATGTTAGTTCATCTTGAGTAATTTTTCTTATTAGTATGGATGAATTAGATCGAGGGTCAGTAGTTAATAAAATGGGATTAAATACATAAAGTTAACATTTAATTATGACAGGTTTGCGTCATATTCTGAATAGAATTTCAGTGTTTTTATTTATTTTAAGGAATACTGAATCTGTTTTTTGTAAGTGAGATTAACGCATGTTCACATTTATTCTAGAACCAAAGTAACATTTTTCTCCTGATTTCTCTCACAATCATAGGGACAGGAGAGTAACTGGCGTTATTTATTTAAAAAAAGTAACTCAGCTATTTTCTTGTAAATTAAAAAGTAACGTGTTACTTTACTAGTCAAAAAGTGAGAAAAGTAATCTGATTACGTAACGTGCAATGCGTTACCCCCAACACTGCTGGTAAGTGGTTTATTGCCGGTTTGGACTAGCTAGAAACCTGCTAACATGTTCTAAACACAACTATTATTTTACAGCAGATGCTATTATACCCATTCCTCCTCACATGAATGTTTAGAATGAACTAAAGTATATTTTCTACCTTTCATTAGGGATACATTAGAATTCATCTAAGTACAAAGCACTCTTTTATAAGTCTTTCCAGGTAAAGCAAACACTTTAGTCCGCTGACGAAAGCGGTACAATGTAAACAAAGTGAATGTATGGTAAACTAGTGCGGTACATAGTATTGGAGGATTTATACCCCGCCCAGGGAGGAGTGGATGCATCATGAGCAGATCTGGAGACAGACAGGATGTTAACACGACTTCTCACAGCTGGAGCTGAAAGGTAATAATGAATTTTGCAAAGATAAAAACAGAAGTTTCACTTTAGATCAATTCGGTTCCAGTCGGTGTCCGTTAAGGTTAAAACTAAGAAGTCCGTATGTTTCGACTTTAACTTTCATGTCTTGTGGCGAGGAGAGCGACACGGAGTCGTTCGCGTGTGGGTGAGTTTTGACGTTAGCAGGTCCGCTAAAACAATCCGCAAACACTTCTTTTTTATTTCCTTTACAGCTTTGTTTAAATTAAGGTGTTAACGAGTTCCTTTTACATAGTGTTTCAGCGAAAGTTAATTTGTCTGTGGGTGTCTTTTTGGCATTTTACCGCTTAAAAGTGAAGTTTGTTTGGTTCTCAGTAGCTATTTGGCGTCACCTGGGTGAGAGGTAACTTACAGGCGCAGATTGCCTTAGTTAAAATAGTAAACCGCTTCGGGAAATTCAAGGAACTGCTAAGCTGATTCAGAGAAATAACTAACTTACTCCAAAACAGTCTAAATTTAGTCGCTAACAGGCTTCGTCATTGAAAGCTGTTTATGTTAACGCTTGAGTGTGTATCTAGTGTATACACAATGTCTGTGTTAGGTTTCGTTAGATGAAATAAGTCAAGGATATCACCTGTTCCTCATTTTCACACTCTGTAATTTGAATAAGCCCTTATTAGGTTGTACTTGTGGTCTTCGTCATCAGGTTGTGACCTGCTTGATCATGTCTGTACATGTGATGAATTTACTTTGACAGTTGGTATATGGTGTAAGTAAGCATTAATCATCATTCTTCTTTCCATTTATAAAAGGGAGAATTTACTCTCATAACAAACTCAGTTGTTTTAAAGTTTCATGGTATGTGCTTTGTTGTTTGCATGTAGTTTGCATTATGACTCCTACACAATCAGGTGCAAAGGGAATTTAAAAAGTCAGTTAAATTGATATCACAGTTTTAGGGAATCGAATGACAGCTGTTTAATTAAAATACATTAACTTTAAACGCTTCCAGTTTTGTTCTTCCTCCCTATAAATCCAGCCTGAAAAATAAAATCGTAACAGATTTTTACTCTATGCTACAAGTTCCTTTTTCCCCTAAGTTTTATTTGTTGTTACAGTTGTCAGTTAGAAATTAAATTAAGTGTTTGCTTTCATCAGTGATGCTTTGTAACCTAAATGTATTCAGACTGTTCCCGAAGGGGCTGAAAAGGCAGACGAAGATTAGATCAGTGGCCACTTCCAGGAAAGTTTCTTAAGACCTGTTTGATTCAGAATGCCCTTTCTCAGAGAAGGAGAAAGAGAGCCAGGAAAAAAAGAGAAAGTCATCCTTATGGATTAGCATGAGTACCTGAGTACTTGGAAGTAACAGTAATGCCCCATCATGAAAATGGTGGTTTATGTGTTTTATGTACTTTCCATTTTTTTTATGACTGGTTATGGTGGCATTTTTTTTGCTAATGTTGGGTGAGCATGCCATACTAATGGAAACTGTGTACAGTCATATCTTTAGACTGAGACCATCTGCCAATCTGTTCTATACATTATGAGAGTGCCATTTTTTTTTTTTTTTTTTTCTTCAGATGTTCAGATTCGCCCCAGTACGTTGTTACAGGAAGAGCGCATATATAATGTGGATTTTTTTTTTTTTTTTTTTTTTTTGACAAGAATTGGGTTCATTTAGTCACTAAATGAAAATGTCTTTACGACCACATCAAATAGGAGACTTTTCAGACACGCACTCCAACTTCACTTCAGCGACAGGCGCTAGTCAAACGAGAGGTACAGGTGATGAGAAAGCTTCAGTAGAACAATAGTGAATTGCGTTTAGATGAGATGTTGTTAGGCCAAATGTCAGTAAAAACCTGTCTGTCAGCCATTACACTGTGCTTGTATAACTTCATATTAAAGCACAAGTTAAAAAGCTTAATTAGTTATAAAAAAATAACATGAATAAAATATTTTTAACGCATTTAACGTACTTATATTTCATATGGTTGACTGTTGACAAATATGATGCAGGGCAACGACTCCACAAATGCAGTTATGCCCTAAAATTCAAGATATTGGGGCAAAAAAGGCTCCTGTGTATGTTTTGTCTCATATTTATATACATTACATATCACATGATATCACACGGGCAGCAAGAGCAATATGACACGAGTGCTGATTTTGTCCTGATCAAACACAAGCTTAAATTTGATTTTATACAGCAGTAATTATTTTTATTTTTTTTTTATTTTTTTTTTAATTCTGTCATTTACTCACCCTCATGTCGTTTCGAACCTTTCATTTGTGGAACATTGTTGTTGGTAACAAAACTATTTTGGTTACCAGTTACTTTCATTGTATGAACAAAAAATACTGAGATGTTTCTCAAATTATCTTCAGATTATGTTCCATAGTTTACGTTAGGCCATTACAGCCTGAAAGTTTGTGTAATAAATTCTATGTTGGATCAAATAAAATATTTATTTCTAAAGCTTCGATTTATAATGTCTACTTGACACTTTCTCATTTAACACAAAAATAGCTTTACTTTTTTTTTTTTTTTTTTTTTTTTTTTTTTTTTTTTTGGTTATTTTCAAAATCAAATTTATTTTGTGATTAATTTGATTAATGTAAAAAAAAAGTGGGATTATTATTATTATTATTATTATTATTATTTATTTATTTATTTTTTTTTTGACAGCACTAGTTTTTTTGACAGCACTAGTTTATTCAAATTATTACACCTTTTATCTGTATTATCTAATAGTTTCACACTCATAATATGTGACCCTGGACCACGAAACCAGTCATAAGTAGCACGGGTATATTTGTAGCAATTGCCAACAATACAATAACTACGAGTTGAAATTATAAGTTTTTCCTTTATGCCAAAAATCATTAGGATATTAAGTAAAGATCATGTTCCATTAAGATATTTGGTAAATTTCCTACAGTAAATGTATAAAAACGTAATTTTTGATTAGTAATATGCATTGCTAATAGGGCTGGGCGATTTGCTACAATTTTTACAGATGTTACTAAAAAAAAGTGATACTATTATTATTATTATTATTATTATTATTATTATTATTATTATCATCATTATTATCTTTATCAGACAACCCAAACCTGTTTCTTGATTTGAAACAATATAACTCATTAGAACATGCAGAAATTAATTTTTCTATTTAGATATTTTATTTTAGGTCTGGTTTCTACAACTTTCACTTTAGAGCAGAAATGTGACTTTAAACTTGAAAAAAATAAAGATTTGACATTTATCTTGAAAATTATCGATATCGACTGATATGAGAAAAATTATCGTGATAATTTTTTTGCCCATATCGCCCAGCCCTAACTGCTGAGAACTTCATTTGGCAATTTTTCCTCAATATTTTGATTCCCTCAGATTTAACATTTTCACATAGTTGTATCTTGGCCAAATATTGTCCTAACAAACCATAAATCAATGAAAAGCTTATTTACTCAGCTTTCAGATGATAAATCTGAATATGAAAAAATTGACCCTTATGACTGGTTTTGTAGTCCAGGGTCACGTATGTCCTTTTGTTTGGTGATCACGGAAGCTCTGAGCAAAAGCCTCTTAACTGGAGTTTAAGCAAACATAATTTTAGTTTTTTGGGTGAACTCCATCTATTGAATTGCATGACCCTTCAACATTGGGAGAGACAGCAAACGTTGCTTTAACTTCATTACTGGTAACCATTAACAGCCTGTCCTTCCTTATTAACAAGTGTTTTTCACTAGCGTGTAGAATGTTACCCTGATTACAAAGAGGAATGTACAGTCTTCAAGTATGTGCTTGAGCTTAGCACAACCATCATGCTAGGTTTTTTAGGTTGTGACGGTGCACTGGAAAATGTGAAGTACAGTTTCTTGCATCAGTGATTTTTCTTTGTATATTTAATTTTAAGTCATGAGGAGCACATGTTTTTTTTTTTTTTTTTCTTTCTTCTTGTGCTTCTGAAGTTATTGTGCATGAAAAGCAGGGGTAGGAAGGCCAGGTAGTGCTCGGTGTGCGTCAGTGGGGTTTTTGACTAACTAGGGTAAATCCCTTGGAGGTAGACTCATTGTACATTTCCATGTCTCAAGGAATCCCCTTCAACGTATGCTTGTGCCCCCAAGTTGTTAGTCTTGTTTTACCCATTTAAACGTAAGCATTTTTAAAGTAACCTACAGGATGTTAAAGGTGTACAGGCTTGTCTTTTGAGAAAAACCTGTAAACAACAGCAAGCAGTCAGGCATAGAAGCAGTTTCTTAAGAAGGGTGGGGGCTTCCTGGCTTCCTGGCATGCAGCAGGCATTCTTCTGAAGCGTCCTTTAAGATCTCTCGCATTCTTTCATGTTGCTTTGTTTTGGTCACTTGTGTTCCATTTAGCCGCCACATGGGAAAAACTCCACCTAACTCCACCCAGGCAATTAGTTTCAGTGATAGAGAATTCATCCTCTTCCAGGAAATCTACTCAGTGCCAGAAGAGACTTGAGATGTATTGTACTGTTAAACAGGAAGTGATAAGCTGGTAATGGCCTTGTTTTCGTTTCACGCTGCCAAGCTGTGCATGTGAAAGATGCACTAAAATCATTTTATTCACATTTCTACACTACCACTCAAAAGTTAAATGCATTAAATTGATTAAAAGTGTGTTTGTAAAGCTTTCTGTTCATCAAAAAACTTTTTGCAGTTTCCACAAAATGCTATGTAACATTAATACTACAACTGTTTTCAACACTGATAAGAAGAAATGTTTCCTCCGCATCAAATTAGAATGATTAAATGTTTTAAAATACAGAACAGCTATTTGAAATTGCTAAAATATTTAAAAATATGACTATTTTTGGTCATATAAATGCAGTCTTTAGCAGCATATTAGTCATCTTTTAAAAACATAAAAAAATCTTACTGAACCCAAACTTTTGAGTGGTATCTTTGAATTGGCACATTCTTTGTGTTGAGTAATGCTTTGTCATTTTTCATTTGAGTGAGTGTGTTGGTGATGATTTGAGGGTGTTTGACCTATACAGAGATGAGTTTGTGACCTTCTGAGAGATGCTCTCTTAAAAATGATTTAAATGTCTGAGTTTACTTTCACCATGCACCTGAGCCCAGGTTGTTCACCACAGTGGCCGGCTTGCTTTTTGTTTAACCTCAAACATTATTATTCATACGTGACGCTCATCTCTTACAACAGCAGTGGGCTGGAAATCACACAAAGATTAGCATCAGTGAGTGGGTGAATAGACAGTGCTTTCAATCTTAACTGCTAAATATAGTGTGTCTCATTCATACATGCAGGCAGGCACACATTACATATTGGTTCTGCTTTGTTTTTTGTTCGAATGTAGTGATTCATTAACTAGGACAGTGGTTTTCAACTGGTTGGTCACTGGTCTATTCTAAGGGTTGTGGGCAGTGCATGATTAGTCGCATTTTATCTTTTGTATTATTTACTGTAGCGTAGTTTGAATGGCAAAATAAATGGACATTTTAGGTGTTAAAAGGGTTGATAAGGACATCAGAGGATGTGCATACATACAAACTCTGAGAGTTTTCTATTTCTATCTGAAATTTGACAAATCGGTCAGATGCCAACATGGACAGGCTGCATGACACCTGTTCATGCTTAAAAGCCATTACAGTATTAGTTAACTTCCAGAAGAAAAATTTCTGATAATTTACTCACCCCCATGTCATCTAAGATGTTTATGTCTTTCTTCAGTCGAAAAGAAATTAAGGTTTTTGAGGAAAGATTTTTCTCCGTATGGTGGACTTCAATGGGGATCAATGGGTTGAAGGTCCAAATTGCAGTTTTAATGCAGCTTCAAAGGTCTCTAAGTGATCCCAGCCAAGAAACAAGAGTCTTAGACCCTGTTTACATTAGTGTGTTTTTGTTTTAAAATGAAAACGATCCTCTACACTGGTGTTTTCACTGCGTTTCAGAAATGATCTCCGTCCACACTACACAACCGAAAACGCATGTCACATGACCATTCATGCAGGTACAACCACAGATATGTATAGGTAGATGCCCTAATATTTAGATGGTGGACACGTCTATGTGCATGAAGTGGTCAAATTGGGAATCTACTTAAACATATCTATGGGTACAACAATGAGCGCGATGTTATAGTTTACATCAGACCCGGGCAAACTCGGTCCTGGAGGGCCGGTGTCCCTGCAGAGTTTAGCTCCAACCCTGATAAACCTCACCTGTTTGTAGCTTTCTAGTAAACCTGAAGACACTGATTAGCTTGTTCAGGTGTATTTAATCAGGGTTGGAGCTAAACTCTGCAAGGACACCGGCCCTCCAGGACCGAATTTGCCCAGGCCTGCTTTACATGGTCATCAAGGATGTGCAAAGCGAATGTGGACAGCCACACCATCGTTTTCAAAAGTCTCCGTTTTGGTTCGTTTACACTTAAATGCAACCTTGGAGTTTTTAAACTAAAACAGGGTCTGCAGCGTTTTTAAAATTCTCAGTTTTCGACAGTCAAAAACGCTGGAGTAGTGTAAACGATAGGCTTAACCGTAGCAAAAGTTATGCATTTAGTGTAAACATAGCCTTATCTAGTGAACGTTTTCTAAAGGAAAATTCTTAATTTATACACTTTTTAACCACAAATGCTCGTCTTGCACTAGCTCGACTATTAAGTAGTCACGCTGGAAAGCTCACATGTGACGTAGGCAGAATTATCGACCCAGTGTTTGCGAAGCGAATGTGCAAAGAAAGTCAAGCGCCCTTTACAAAAAAGGTAAAACAACGTTGGGCGATTTTTGAAGTTGGAGGAGAAAATTAGTTTTTCACCCTACCCTACCTTTTTGAATCAAAGTACGTACATGAAGAACTACCTGCGTGTGACCTTTCCAACATGATTATGTAATGCGTGAAGTCTCAGACGTGCATCACAGAGCTAGCAGATGACCATTTGAGGTTAAAAAGTATATCTTTTTTTTTTTTTTTTTTTTTTATATATATATATATATAATTTATATTAGATAGGGGTTTGTCTGCAAACACGGTTTTATATATATAAATCATTGGCCACTGAGAACAAGAAAATAATGCAACTTGAGACATTTACAAAACAAAATTGTTAATTTTCCTATTCATCTTTACATTTTTGCATATTGTTGGACTTATGATTGGAAGGACTTTCTGTTTACTTTTGTTAAGGGCACACCTTTTGTGTGTGTGTGTTTTGGGTCATAAATTGTTCAACCACATATCATAGTAGGTTTACTTTTATCAGTTAAGTGTTTTAATGCCAGTTTTTCATGAGTGAATTAATTGCTTAAATTTAGATTTTCAATTTTTATTTAGAACTTGCCAAAGCAAGTACAGAAATGGCTTCATATCTCATAAAAATATAGTTTTGCATAGTTTAATCTCTGACATTGAGAAAACATAACCATGTGCGCACACCTGTAACCGCATGTCGGTTGAAATTCTGTATTAATGTATTAAGTTGCGATGCTGCTTGGCAACTATAGTCAACTCGGCTGTGCTTTGCATTGCGACTAAAGATAGAACAACAGCTTTTTCCATGTTCTGACTTGTTCTGGACATGAGTCATTACGTTTTCACACACGTGAAAAAATCTTAATCCATCCTGCCTGTTGATATCTGTGTAAAAATACAAATAAATACTCTACACACAAATGTATCTACAGCAGTACAGCAGTAGTGCAAACATCTACCAGCCCATGGTGTATAATCCTATTTAGTTGGTATTGTCTAGTTGCTATGGTTTCTACTTTGGATTTTGCACACAGTTGCTTAAGTTCCTTTCCTAACCAACAGCAAGATGATTAGCCAACAAGATGGTTTGTTTTACAAACCAGGAACATTTCTTTCACAACCATAGATGAGCTGGATCGTGAAAGTGAACAGAGAGTTCAAGTCAGACCTTTTGTATAGGGCTAGTGAAAAGATCACAGTGTGAGTCTTTAGTCTTTTGATGTGAGGTGGAGAGAGATGCAGTCCATTGTTTACACAGCAAATGTAGTGTTAATTATTAATAAGAGACTTCACCTCCTGGGGACCCTTCAGCTACTTAGTGCACTTACAGTTGGAGAGAAGAGGAGCAAATGCACTAAATGTCTATATAGTAGATCTTACATTAGTCATCAGTGCCCTCAAAAGTACTTCATGCCCTAGACACGGCCTTTAACAAAGATGAGTCTTCCATCCATTGAGATCAGTAGCCCTACTTAAAGCCTTATTTCAGTAGTTTGTAATAGTTCGGATTTGTCACAGACTCATTATATTGCACCACAATAGTGTTTACTGTATCTTTACTACACCCCCTGCTCCCCTCGGAAGAATGAGCGAGTGAGATTTTCTTTAAACGTTTTTAACATTTAGATGAGCTAAGTATTGTTTGTTCTTCATGTAGTTTACAGCAATTGCAGCATTTTTTTTTTATTTTTTTTTTTTTACTAAAATGTTGAGTAACATTGAGAGTTTCACTTTGTCAGTTTGTTGGTAATTTGTGTGGTGGATGTGAAGACCTTTGGGTGGAGTCGCCATTAATGTGGGTGGGAAGACAAAAGTGTTTTTTGCTAATCTCAGAATTAGTTCATCTTTAGAGCTTGTTCTGTGTTTGTGAAAAGAAGTACTTGCACCAGATTTTCAGTCATGATAAAAGTGGTGTTTTTCTGCTAGTCATTTCAAGCAAGGCCAACAAATAAGTGCGCTTAGACCACCTGGATTAATTCTCAAGTGTGAACAGACTGTTTACTTTTGCTGTTTCAGGCTCTAATGTTCCCTCAAATCTTCCATGTATCCATTACTGCAGCAGCAGCAAAAAAACATGTTTGTTTTTCTTTCTCCCCAGATCTGGATTTCCTCTCCACATCATCCCTGTTTCTGTGATTCACTCTGTTAGTGTGTCAGAATGGGCTAAAAACAATTGCTAGCACCTGCGCACCATACACCTGGACCCTCCACAGTCTCACCTGTGCACAGGTAAACAGCTGCACACTTTGGCCCTGAGTAATTATTTCAGCTGAGAAAAAACAATTCTGATTAATGACTGATAAAGATTTCATAATGTTTTATTTCTTGTCCACTGCCACTTTTTTTTTTTTTTTTTTTTTTTTTTTGTTTTGTTGTTTTTTTTTTTTTTTTTGAGAGCAAGGTGGGTGGCACATACTGTTAATTATTTTACCAAAATAAGAGGGATCATACAAAATGCATGTTGTTGTTTATTTAGTACTGACCTGAATAAGACGTTTTACATTAAAGATGTTTACATATAGTCTACAAGAGAAAAAAATAGTTGAATTTATAAAAATGACCCTGTTCAAAAGTTTACATCCCTTTGATTCTTAATACTGTGTTCTTACCTGAAAGATCCACAGCTGTGTTGTTGTTGTTGTGTAGTGATAGTTGTTCATAAATCCCTTGTTTGTCCTAAACCGTTAAACTGCCCACTGTTCTTCAGAAAAGTCCTTCAGGTCCCACAAATTCTTTGGATTTTCAGCATTTTTGTGTAATTGAAACCTTTTTAACAATGAGTGAGATCTGTCTTTTGACACTGAGGACAACTGAAGGACTCATATGCAACTATTACAGAAGGTTCAAACGCTCACTGATGCTCCAGAAGGAAAAACCCTGTATGAAGAGCAGGGGGGTGAAAACTTTTTGAAGTTGAAGATCAGGGTAAATTTACCTGGTTTTGTCTTCTGGGAAACGTGTAACTATTTTCTGTAACTGTGCTTCTGAAAGGCAGTACTAAATGGAAAAAAAAAAATGATATTTAGGCAAAATAAGAAAAATCTACACACCTCCATTCTTTTCAAAAGTTTTCACCCCCTAGAAAAAGTTTTCACCAAAGAATTTGTGGGACCTGAAGAATTTTCTGAAGAGTAGCGGGCAGTTTATCTGTTCAGGACAAACAAGGGACTCATGAACAACTATCACTAAAAAAAAAAAAAAAAAAAAAAAAAATCACAGCTGTGGATCATTCAGGTAACAACATAGTATTAAGAATCAAGGGGATGTAAACTTTTGAACGGGGTCATTTTTATAAATTCAACTATTATTTTCTCTTGTGGACTATATATAAACATGTTTTATGTGAAATATCTTATTCGTGTCAGTACTAAATAAACAATAACATGCATTTTGTATGATCCCTCTTATATTGGTAAAGTAATTATTGTTTTTAATGATTCTGAAAGGGGGTGCAAATTTTTGACATCAACCGTATAATGCTGATCATTATTTATAATGTAATTCAGAAATATAAGGCTTTATGCATTTCAAAACAAGTCAAAACAAAATAATGCTGTTTCTTGTTGGAAATCAATGTAGTCTTTAAATCACCACTGGTCCCAGAGGTGAGTTGGCCCATGAGACCACTCTAAATTTAGTCCTTTATTTTGCACCTGTAACACTAGACTACCTCTAAACTCACATACAGCTCTGTTCCATAGGAAATACTAGGCCTTACGCTGGTATCCCTTGGAGAGTTACAGGGAAGGGTGTGGGTTATACAAAGCCTGGAGTGAGCGGAAAGTGAGCTAGGGTAGAGCAGAAAGAGAGAAAGTGAATGGAAAAGTAAGCTAAACTCAAGAATGTGGAGTTGAATAAATAAGAGAAACCATGTGCAACAGAGCAGAGGGGTTGCTGGGAAACAAAAGCAATGAAACGAGAGAAAGAGGGAGGAGTTGCTGAAAGAGAAGCAACAGGTGGATGAGAAAATTACATGTTCAGATAAAAAAAAAAGTAAGTAAGATGGATCGTGAGTAGATGTGAAATGAACGTAATGAAACGCTACTTGTATTATTAGAATTTTGAATGTCAAAAAAGAAATTCCAAGTTCTCCAAAGTGTTCTTTATGAAATTGTGGGTTAACTCTCACATAGGGTTAAACACAAAGATGTTCAAGTAGTTTAATTTTAGCATGCAAGTCTAAAACTGAAACAGCCAAGCTTGAAACGGGGCCATGTCCTTTAAGTAACTGATGTCTTTGTGTCTACTGACAGTTTGGCTTCTCGACTTACAATGTCTTAAGTTGTTATCTATAATTGATATTTTCACTTTTATTAGCATGCAGTATCAAAACATTTCAGTTGCCAAAACAACCCCAAACAAACACACATTGCGTTATTTCTCATCAAACAGGATTTGCTTTGTGGTTTTCTGTGTGACATTTTTTTGGGGCATGTGGTTAAGTAGAAACGTTCAGTGGAACTGTCAGCTAAACTGTTCTGGTGAGAGATGCTTGAAGAATCTATCCTAGGAAATAGAAACTGTGCTGATGAATTACATTTGAAATTGTTTGGACAAATGTAGAGGTGTGTATATGATGGAACAGTTCCTTTTCCTTCAATATTAACAAAAGTGTTAAACCTGCAAGAGGCAAGGCAAGTGAAAACCGAACTGAAACATTGCATCTTTAAAGGCAATCACGTATTTAAAGGGAACCCTGGGTAATAAGACTTGTATGGCTTAATAGAACATAAGTGATGTTTCTTACTGAAACGTAGTAGAAAACCCATGAAAGATTTACATTATTTTAAAAAATCCACATGGTTTTATACATATACATTATTCTGATGATGGCACTCTGTGAGCTACCTGTTACTATTTTTACCGCAACACAACTCTGAATACAAAACTTGGAAAATAAAATACTGATAAGATGCCACGTGTGGCTTTTGGTTGTAATTTTTTTAGTCGAAGGTCAACGAGAAGCGATCCAAGTCTTTATTGCTTTCCTAGCGATAAGAAGAGGAAAAAAGAATGGGAAGATGCCTGTGGATAAATAAACTTCTTTGTTCTCTTTACTTTAGAACTGATGCTTTTGAGGCTTTTAGTAGACCACAGCTACTGAACGAGCTTACAAAGAGACAAGAAATGCTAGATGCCATCCTGGCAGGATGTAAACGTGGAAAAAAATGAATGGTATGGCATTTGGTTTAAACCTACGCTCATGTCCATCGCCACCTGTAAGCTCCTTCCATAGCTGTAGTCATTGTGTAAGTGTTTTTTCTGAGTTGTGTATTCCCAGTTAGCAACAGGTAGTGCCAGTAGCTCACCAAGTGCTACCATTTAATGTCAATGAAATAATAGTGCCCCCCGTAGTCCAAAAGTATGTATAAAACAATGAGGATTTTTTTTAAAATAACGCAAATCTTTCATGGGTTTTCTACTACATGCAGTTAAACTACCTGCTGTTCTCCAGAAAAATCCTTCAGGTTCCACAAATTCTTTGGTTTTGCAGCATTTTTGTGTAGGCAGGTGAAAACTTCTTGAATTCTAATATCCGGGTAATTTTAACTTACTTTGTTTTCTGGGAACATACAAGTATCTTCTATAGCTTCTGAAGGGCAGTACTAAATGAAGAAAAGTATGATATTTAGGCAAAATAAGAAAAATGTACACATCCTCACTCAGTTCAAAAGTTTACACCCCCCGACTCTTAATACGTCGTTTTTCCATCTGAAGCATCAGTAAGCGTTTGAACCTTCTGTAATAGTTGCAGTTGTACTCAGTGTGAAAAGATGGATCTTAAAAGCATACAGTCATTGTTGGAAAGGATTCAAATACACAAAAATGCTGAAAAACCAAAGAGTCTTTGGGACTTGAAGGACTTTTCTGAAGAACAGCGGGCAGTTTAATTGTTCAGGACAAACAAGGGAGTCATGAACAACTATCACTAAACAAAAAAAAAAAACAGCTGTGGATCATTCAGGGTCATTTTTATTAATTCAACTATTATTTTCTCTTGTGGGCTATATGTAAACATTTTAAATATCTTATTCAGGTCAGTACTAAAAAAAAACACATGCATTTTGTATGATCCCTCTTATTTAAGTAAAATTAACATTTTGCAGATTCTGCAAGGTGTATGTAAACTTTTGACTATTTTAGTAAGAGACATCATTTGTTATATTAAGACAGTAATGTCTTTTACTGTCACTTCTGATCAGTTATTCTCAGAATTAATGTATGCTTGCTGAATAAGGTATTACTTTGCATATGCAACAAACACAGTCTTTATTCAGCTCTGTAATTTGTGAACTTAACAGGTCACTTAATGGCTCATAAAGGTTTCATTTTCATGTCCGTATCTCTTTTATCTTTATGTCTGCTGTTTAGGTGGCGAGTCGCGACACCACCATGCCGGCTCCTCGGAGGAAGGTGAAGGTCATGGTGATGATGACGATGGTGTTCATCTTCATAGTGGTGGAGGTTTCTCGCAATGCTGGGAAGGGCGACAGCAACAAAAATAAGCAGCTGGTTCCAACGAACCGTTTCTGGGCAAAAGATGTTCCCAGTAAAGCCTACTGGAATCGCCAGCAGCAGCAGTTGAACTACATCAACAACCGCAACCTTGGAAATCTCAACTTCACGATCGATAAGCTTCCAGACTGGCTAAACGACACAGTCAGTCTGGATTCCTGTGAGCCAGACTTCAGGGTGACCACCCAAGTCAAGGATTATAACTCGCTACCGGATCGCTTCAAGGACTTCCTGCTTTATATGCGATGCAGATCCTATCCCATCGTGATGGACCAGCCAAACATATGCAAAGACCCACCGTTTCTCCTCCTAGCTATTAAATCTTTAGTCCCGCATTTCGATCGACGTCAGGCCATCCGCGAGTCATGGGGCAAAGCTGGTCGCCTTGCAAACAGAACAGTCGTTACGGTGTTTCTTCTTGGAAACGCAGCCACGGAGGATTACTTCCCTGATCTCTCAAAGATGCTCCACCATGAGAGCTCCATACATGGAGATATTCTTCAATGGGACTATAGGGACACCTTTTTCAACCTCACCATCAAGGAAGTGCTTTTCTTGGAATGGCTGAGCACACGTTGTCCTGGAGTAAATTACGTCTTTAAGGGCGATGATGATGTTTTTGTTAACACCATCCGCATTATAGACTTCCTAAGCAATCTGTCTAGCGCCAAAGCCAAGGAACTGTTTGTAGGAGATGTGATTACCAACGCCGGTCCACATCGGGACAAAAAGGTCAAGTATTTTATCCCAGAAAGCATGTTTGTTGGAAGCTACCCTGCTTATGCAGGAGGGGGCGGTTATTTGTTCTCAGGACAGCTGGTCCAGAAACTTCATAATGTCTCGAGGCTGGTGCCCCTCTACCCCATTGATGATGTCTACACAGGTATGTGCCTTAAGAAACTGGGCCTTGCGCCTGAGAAGCACAAAGGCTTCAGGACCTTCGATATCGAGGAGAAATATCGCAATAATGCCTGTGCCTATAAGAGCCTGATGCTGGTCCATCCCAGAAGTCCTCAGCATATGATTAAAATCTGGGCTTGGCTGAATGACCCAGCCTTGAACTGTCAGTGAACTGCTGAATTCAGGATTATGGCTGCTTTAAAGGGATAGTTCACGCAGAAATGCTAATTCTGTCATCATTTACTCACCCTCATGACATCCCAAACCTGTAAGACTGACTTCCTTTGTTTTCTTTCATTAATTTGACCACAAAAACACTGCTTTTTTTTGTTTTGTTTTTTGTTTTGTTTGGGATCCTTTTTTTTTTTTTTTTTTTTTTTTTTTTTTTTTTTTTTTTTTCCTCCTTTTTTTTGGACCCCATTGACTTTCATTAAATGGACATTCTTTTGTATTAAGTTTGGAACAACATAAGAATAAGCAAATTATGACAATATTGTCATTTTGGGGTGAACTAGCTCTTTAACATTTTACGATTGTTCTAATGTGATTTTTATTTAGCGTCTTATTTACTTGATTTCATGTCAAAATAGGGCTGCAAAATGGTTAGTTGCGATTAATCGATTCAAAATAAAAGTTTATGCTTGCATACTATATGTATGTACACGGTGTATATTTATTATGTGTATATATAAATTAGGACTGCATGATAAATCGCATGCTATTATCATGCGCGTTTAATTAAATAATCGCGATTAATCACATCCAAAATAAGTTTTTGTTTATACAATGTGTGCATGCTGTGTATTTATTATGTATATAAATGCACACGCATACAGTATATATTTTGAAAGTATTTACATGTATACATTTATATATAAGTGATATGATATACAAATATTTTTGAGATATAAATTTTTTTCTTAAATATACAAATGCATGTTTGTTTGTTTATATATACATAATAAATGCATTTTGGATGTCATTAATTAATTGCTTGACCGCACTAATACAAATACATTTTAATTATTTAGTACACACACATAGTATGCAAGCATAAACTTTTATTTTGAATCTACTAATCGTGACTAATTGTTTTGCAGTCCTGTGTCAAAGGTCAGGAGCAACAGTGAGGTTTTCAGATGTATATATTTTATACATGGCTCTAAACTGCTACCCACATAGTATTGCCATGGCTTGACTTTTTGTGTCAACAAATTCTGCTGATGATAAGTATTTATACAGTGCCCTCTGGTTGTGAGATTAGCTATGCTGAGGATTGTGGGAAATGTAGTTCAGCTGGTCTGGACATGGCACAGACAATACAAAGCATAATTGTTTATCATTTGGATAAAATATTTTTTTTTCCTATAGGAGAATTATGTTGCATTATGCTGAAGTGAACAGATGTGTTTAAACACTCATACTTGTGTGTTTTTTTTTTTTTTGTTTTTTTTTTTTAAGGATCTATGCAGCCATCACAAGCCTAATCCATATTTGCTGCTTTAATTCTCTGTAATGTGTATAGGAATATATTGCCTTCCTGTTTTGCACACAAGCAGCCTGTGCGCGTCTAGATTAATGAGGAGTTGGCTCTTTTTAGAGCCCTATTTGTGGGGACAGCGGTTTTGGATACAAACTAAATATAGGCTGGCTACTCAAACTTCTATATAAGTACTTTTGACTTCATGCATCACTATCTCTCCTCCTTCTACTGTAGATTATTTATTTTTCCGCAGACGCAAACAATCAGTTGCAAGGCATAATCTTAGTTTTGCATTAACAGATTAGCCAAGACCGGGTCATTGCGTCAAAGAAATGTACAAAATCATTAACTCCTTTGTTAAAGAAAGAAAGAAAAAAAAAAAAAAACCCTCTCAGATCTGATTTAGGATGTGTTTTTTTTTTTTTTTTTAAGTTCTGGTCAAAATCAAGCTTGCAAATCAGTTATGTGGTGTAAAGACGGAGATAAGAAAGTTAAGAGCAAATGAAAGGCTATAGGTTTCAAATCCGGGGATTCCACTATTTAACATCTTGACTAAGTGAATGAAACTACAGCCAATTTTCCAGACCCAAATTAAGCGTGTCGCAATCATGCTGTCGTTGCTTTTTTTTTTCCCTTCCTATGAAGAGGCAAGAAAACAGGGTCTGGCCTGGATGACTTAATGACTTAATTACTTAATTTGACACAAGGGTTTTTAACTATGTTACAGTGACCCCTGCTGGTCTGCCTATGTGTTTTTTGTTTCCTTTTTAAAATAAACACTGGAGCTTTTTATAATCTGCCTTCAGCTTGATATTTAAATAATATCTATGCCAGTCAACTAGTAATTCAAATCTATTTTTCTGTTTATCATTATTGAATCATTATTACTATGTCTCTTATTGAAAAATGAAGACACTTAGGCCTAGTAATTATCATAGGCTGTGCTGACTATGTCCACTCTATAAATATAATGTTAGCCTTCAGTCTGCCTCATTGGTTGCTTGCTGAAGAGTTAAATCAAGCTTGTGTCATGTAGTGTTTATGTAGTGTCACAATTTGTAGTGTTTAATATTAAGTTGTCCACCCAGCTATGAGGAATGAGAGTTGTAAGAATATTTTATGTTGTCTTTCTGCTAATAATAAGACAGGCATACCGTTTAACAGACTGATGTAGTGTTTGGTGGGAGAAACAAAGTGTTTACATGAGTTCATGAACAGTACAAAAAGCTTGTATTTATAAACTACAATTTTATTCATGACAAAGGTAGATTATGCAAGTTTTTATACACTGGTATTTACTGTGCTCCTGTGAGTTGTCTAACTCTTCAGGCCGTTGTTGTTGTTGTTGTTGTTGTTGTTGTTGTTTTTTATCTGTGCATATTGTAGAAAATGAACTCCTGTTCTAGCCTTATGTTGTTCACAAATGTGCTGTTTATGTATTAGAAATTCTTTTAAAAGTAATTTAGTTATTTTTGGTACTGCCTTTAATTCTTTATGTCCATCATGAGATATCCAAATGTTAATATGATGCCTTAATGTGGCTTTAGGTGTGTGTGTGTGTGTGTGTGTGTGTGTGTGTGTGTGTGTGTGTGTGTAGAGGCTGCAGAGTATGATTGTGAAAATCCAGTTTTAAAAAATCAAATTGCTGTCTTTTTAAATGATGCCGTTTGTGTTTTTGAATTATTTCTCAGTCATGTCTATATGGAATTTCTGAAACTATAATTGCTTTCTGGTCTTTTATTCTTGTTCCCCACATTTTTTATTATTTTTTTTTTTTTTAAGAGCAGATTATTTTTTTTGCCACATTTATATGCTGATTATTTTCTGACAAACCTCTTACCAAAAACACATTGTGAACTACATAAACTTGGCGACCAAAATGTGCCTGTTAATATTTCTGATTATGAATTGTCTGTCTTTTGTAATTGAATATGCACAATTATGTTTGTTTTGTCACACTTGTCTCCCTTTCAGATTGAATTCTTATAATAAATAGAATAAACTGTTTTGTACCTCTGTCTTTCCTGTCTGAGCTTGTTGTAGAGTATTATTAATTTTCTATAATTTAATTAATTAATGACATACATCTACACTACCAGTCAAAAATATGTCAACAGTAAGATTTTTAATGTTGTGGGGTTTTTTTTTTTTTTTAAGTCTCTTCTGCTTACCAAGCCTGCATTTATTTGATTCAAAGTAAAATTTTGAAATATTTTTTACTACTTTTACTAAAATGACTGTTTTTTTTTTTAATGTAATTTATTCCTGTGATTTTTTTTTTTTTTTTTTTTTTTTTTTTTTTTTTTTTTTTTTTTTAAAAGCTGAATTTTTAGCATCATTACTCCAGTCACATGATCCTTCAGAAATCATTATAATATTCAGATTTATTCTGATCTCATTTTAAAGGATCTTTGCTAAATAAAAGTATTAAGTTCTATAATTCCTTCTAAAAAAAATGTTTCTTGAACAGCAAATCAGCATATTAGAATGATTTCTGAGGGATCATGTGACACTGAAGACTGGAGTAATGGTGAAAATGTAGCTTTGATGGCAGAAATTACATTTTAAAATGTATTAAAATTGAAAACAGGTATGTAAATAGTAAAAGTAATTTTAAAAATACTGTTTTTGCTGTACTTGGGATCAAATAAATGCAGGTTTGGCGAGCAGAAGAGATTGTAAAAAATGTAATATCTTACTGTTCTGCCCTACTTTTGTAATAACAGTATGGTGTGTGTATAGGTGCATTTTATTTTAGCCAGCAGAGGGCATCTTGGTTCTTTCTGTGTCTTACAGTATCAGTGTGCCTGAGCTCTCCTCCAGTGGATAACTTTTGTCACTCCATTCTGTCCGACACATACATTATCAGTAATTTCTTAAAGCTGGATGTCACCCTCTCTTTGATTTACTAAGGTATTTTATCATGATCAGTTCTGCAAAACTGTGTTGTTCCAACATGCAGTGTAATTTTTGTTCACAAATCATCAGCGGCTGTGTAAGAGCTCTAGAGGTCAGCTAAACACTGAATTTTCATACCTAACTACACTTAGCATGTTCCCTATACTGCAAAAAGCACTAAATCTTATGAACACTTTTTACTTTTCTCTCAGTACATGAGTTGTCATTTCCTACCTGCTGAGATGACATTACCAGTACATGCACTTTCTTGTTGATTGCCTAAAATAAAGGTGATAAACAAAGCTTTAATATTCTGGCCATATTCTAGATCTCTTAAATGGTTAGTTTACTCAAAAATGAAAATTCTGACATTAATTACTCACCCTAATGTCGTTCCAAACCCATAAAACCTTTCTTCATTGAACGCAAATTAAGATATTCTTGATGAAATCCAAGGGTTTTCTGACCCTGCATAGAGTGTTTTCACAACGCGTTGTCAATCGGCCATATTGGTGGCATTGAACGTAAACAATTCCACTGATCCGAACAGAACTTGCAATTTTAGCTGATTATTGCTGCTGAAAATGGTTAATTACTATCATGTTTGGGCTGTACTAATCAGTCTGACCGAAAAAAAACAAACATTTGGAGTATTATAGACTGCCAAAAGTTATAACAAATCCAGGAGAAGAGAACTGAGGAACAAAAGGCATTTGTGATTGGCCAAACTGAACCAGGATTTCCAGGGCAAGAATCTCGACAACATTCATGTTTGTTCTTATCATTTCCGGTCAGGTAGGTCAAATATTAGGCTAATATATTAATTAACACTGCTTATACATTTCTTTCCCACCTATTAACTTTAGTCTGTCAAAATGTTGTGCCCTTTCCTGCTTACCAAGTCATTTTCTATATGATTTAGCAGCTTCCACACCAGGGTTGGGGCCATTCATGAATTGAATTGAGAATGAATGGTAAATTCCAATTCACTTCCTGGAATGGAATTGGAATTGGAATTGCATGCAGCTGACAGGAAATGGAATTGGAATTGAATTGGAATGTCAGGAAACAGAATTGAAATCAAATAAATTCCACTAAATTCCACTTGAGATATTTAGGCCTGAGAGATGCAATCTTAGCGATGCCAAATTTCAGGAAATGATGATAATTCGATGCAATAAAAAGTGAATGAAATACATGAACGTACATGACTCATGTGGTAATCATATATTGAATGTATAGTACATCCAGAAACTTATCACTACTGTCATTCAATTATTAATTCATAATGTACAGTTCTCATTTTTATTTACTTGCATTTGATCAACTCTATTTCATACATTACTTGGTATTTGTAAAGCATCATAAATAAAGTTCAAATGTCTCTAAATGCATTCACAAATAAATGCTTAGAAACAGCAATAAACGGAATTCAGTGGAATTTCCCTGAATTGCATTCCACTTCCTGTAATTCCAATTCAATTCCAACTCTGTTTCCTGTAATTGTTGTTGAATTCCAATTCCAATTCCATTTCCTTCTTTGAATTGGAATTGTTGAGTTCATTCCTGAATGGACCCCAACCCTGTTCCACACGTTTTTGTTTTTTTTTTATCTGTGGTTTAGACAGCATAAATTACCAGAACAACGTACTCAGTTGTACATTAACCATGTACTCAGTGCTGTTGTTAACATCCAAGTATCTCCAATATGGCCGCGTGTCCGGGTAATTGACCAAACCGTGACTTCAGGCCATGTTCAAGTCCCAAAAAGGTATGGAAAAAAAGGTCCTTGTGACATCAGAAGTTCAACCTTAATTTTGAAGCTACGAGAATACTTTTTGTGTCCCAAGAAAATAGTCTTTGACGCGGGTTCAGGAGAGTAAATTAGAACTAAAAAACGCGTTCGGACAGAATGCAGCGAGAGGCGCCTTTTTGAATTGTTTTCTATTGGCAGTGAGCGTTGCGTTTTTTTTATGTTGCTAGGCAACCATCAAATCAGCCGTCCTGTCAATCTAATCAAAGGATTATAGTGCGAGCGCTCTAAAATCTGGTTTTTAGCTGTTAAGTAAACTGTCATATCAGCAAAAAACTTAAAACATACAGCTCCGGGTAACCCGCGATAGACACCAAAAGTTTCTCCTCCATCACTGCAATCTCCGGACTTTTTAAGCGTCGGACTCGGTAAAACTTTCGTCACCACAACAGAAGGCCCGCCTCTCCATTCATTCGATTGGATAATGGAAAAAACCGCGATGACGTCGGGCGCTTTTCTGCTCAGAGTTGTAACGCTCACTGCCTATAGAAAACAATTCAAAAAGGCGCCTCTCGCTGTTTTAAATGTTAAATGACGTTTTTCCTCAAATATGGCTATTTTGAGCGCAAGAGAGAAAGAGAGAGAGACGATGAAGCTGTGAGACAATACATTGTCTTAAAATTAGTCTGGGACGCATGTAGTAATGCATATCGTTATAGTGGGATGTTTTAAGCCAGACATGTCAAAGTGTGTGTTTTGTAAATGAAAAATTGCACTGCCACACCCTTTCCTGACATCTTGTCCCTGAAGGCATAGAGTGAGAGGATGGGTGAGGAGTTGCTATAGAGACTTTCTCTCTAGAGATGGAGTAGTGCTCTTTAAGTAGGGTTAGAATCAGGAGAGGATGAGTGTGAATGTGTGAGCGAGGTATTTTGAATGGTTTCTCAGAGACCAAATGATGGTCCAATCAGGCATGTGTGTTTGTCTGACAAGCTGTTGTATTTCAGCTTTGCTTTACTGTGGTGATCAGGGTAGTGGAGTAACACTGTGTTTTACAATCATATTTCTCATAGCCTCAGGGAACGAGTGAAACTAGTGTGTGTGCAATAGGATACATGCGTTTGTCTAACTAAAAACAATAGCAGATAAAGAACGATGAGGTGTCTGAGCATGTAGGGAGTATAACATCATTACCTTTTACTTTCCCTCTCCTCCGCAGATGCAGAACATGCATTCGCGGCCATGTATGGATATGAGAAAGCAGAAATGAGACATAAAAAAACCCTAGATGATAGAGAAGCATGTGCTGAATTCTATTCAGCTTGGCTGTGGTGAATCCATCCCTGCCAAGTCATTCTCTTATAAGTAGCCAGCGTCATCTTCTCATGTTTTCCTTTTGCTCCTTCATTCCAAATGGTTTCATTTTGAAGGATGTCTCTATATGGAGATTCACACTGTAGTGGACTGTAAAAGAAAAGACAGGTCTGTATTTGATCTTTCTGGCTCTGTGGTGTGATGATCTGACAGGATTCGATGGAAATTTCAGAACAGACAAAGTCTTTTTTATGCACATTTGTTTCTTTGCTTTAGAGTGTTCTTCAGAAGTGCCCACCACCCCCATCCATTTTTCTTGGCATGTAACATGACAGCTAATTTCTTTGGCACTCATTGGACACGTCGGAATTTAGGAGCTGTTTTTTTCACTCTTTCTTCTGCTCATGTCTGGATAGATCGCAAATACATAGAAATATACACCTACTGTATTCACTGGATGTAGATCAAGTCTTAGTGGCCAGTTACACAGAACATGTTTGTTTATGCGTTTTAAAATGCAAGAATCTAATCTCAGTGAATGCCAAAACATACTAAAATCCCTTGGAATTAAAGGGATAGTCCATTTGCGTTGTGTCTGTCTGCTTTTTAGTGTTTAGAAAAAGCATCTTAAAGGGATAGTTTAACCAAAAATAAAAATTACCTCATGATTTCCTCACCCTCAAGCCATCCTATGTTTATATGTGTCACGCTGTTGTGTGCGGGGAATGAGCCGGAGGAGCGAGGAGGTGCAAAACACTGAGTTTATTAGAATAATCCACATAGAAGCAGGAACGGACAGGAAACAGCAGGGAACCAGCAACACAACGTAAACTCACAGAGAAACTAGACATAAAGACAATATAATCACCAACAAACTAACGTGAACACAACCAACCTTAAATACACAGAAGTACCAATCAGGGGGAGACAGGCGAACAATGAAACAGTGACGACATAATTACAAACGGAACAGGAAGTCCAAATAAGGGCAACACAGGGGAAAAACACACAAAAACAGTCCAAACAGTCTGACATTACCCCCCCTCCCATAAGGCGCGACTCGCGCCGTAACAACTACACTGGGAAGGGAGGGTGGGTGCCCTGGAGGCTCGTGTGGGGCTAACACAAGAGGGACAGGAGATACGCCTCCAGGGTGGGTCAGGGAGCTCAGGGAGCCACAGCGGAGTACAGAGTCCATGTGGCCATGGCGGGTCAGGGAGTTCGGGGAGCCATGGCCGAGCACACAGTCTATCAGGCCAAGGCGGGTCGGGGGAGTAGCCCCCCCCCAAAATTTTCTTGGGGAAACTTAGGGCATAGTCGGCCCAGGAGAGCACAGGATGGCCGAGCTTAGGAGACGCAGGCACAGGAGGGCGCTCGGGAGGCGCCGGAGGAGGCACAGGCTCTGGAGGGCGCTCGGGAGGCACCGGAGGAGGCACAGGCTCTGGAGGGTGCGCTGGACGCAGCTCCGGCTCTGGACTTAACTCTGAGTGGTCTGTCGTGATTTGACTTGACTCAGGGAGGTCTGCCGTGGCGTGACTTGACTCGTGAAGAATAACTGTGACTTGGCTTGGCTCAGGGTCAACAGCAGCAACTTGACTTGGCTCATGAAGATCTGCTGTAACTTGGCTTGGCTCATGGAAATCAGCTGTAATGTGACTCGACTCAGGAACAACCGCTGTATCGTGGCTTGACTCAAGGGAAACAGCTGTGACTTGGTTAAACTCAGGAAGCACAGCTGCACCTTGACCTGAGACAGGAACGACAGCGGTAACTGGGCTTGACTCAGGAAACACAGCTGCAACTTGACTCGGCTCCGTAAACGCAGCTGCAACTTGACTTGACTCAGTAAACGCAGCTGCAACTTGACTCCGTAAACGCAGCTGCAACTTGACTTGACTCAGTAAACGCAGCTGCAGCTGCAACTTGACTCTGTAAACGCAGCTGCAACTTGACTCGGCTCCATAAACGCAGCTGCAACTTGACTCAGCTCGGGAAACCTAGCTGCAACTTGACTTGACTCAGTAAACGCAGCTGCAACTTGACTCTGTAAACGCAGCTGCAACTTGATTTGACTCCGGAAACGCAGCTGCAACTGGACTTAACTCAGTTATTGCAGCAGTGTTTTGACGGAGCTTTGTCTTTCCTGCCTTTTTACGAGCCGCAGATGGAGTCCGAGAGCTGGCTGCGGGCGGAGTCCGACGGTCGATCGTGGGCTCTGGGCTGAGGATGAGGGAGGAGCTATGGAGAACGGGGTAGAGCGAGGGAGGACCGGAGGGAGCGAGCTCGTTGGAGCAGCACGTGGAGGACGCTGGCTGGTGGTGAGCTGGAGCGGCCGCGTGTTTGCAGATGGGGGGAAGAGTGGAATCTACCACATCGACAGAGTAATTGGAATTACAAAGGGCAAGGACATAATTGAGGAATTCCACTACAGGTTTGCGGCAATCATCAGGAGTTATGGAACGGAATAATCTGTCATCATTTAGCCCCATCTGAAAACACGCGTTAATGGTAGCGTCGCTCCAACTCACCAAATGAACAACGCTCAGAAATTCCTCCACGTATTGTTCCAACGATCTCTCCGCCTGTTGGATGTTGAAGAGAAATTCCTCAGCCCAGAGCATTTTGTTTGGTCGGTGATTCTGTCACGCTGTTGTGTGCGGGGAATGAGCCGGAGGAGCGAGGAGGTGCAAAACACTGAGTTTATTAGAATAATCCACATAGAAGCAGGAACGGACAGGAAACAGCAGGGAACCAGCAACACAACCTAAACTCACGGAGAAACTAGACATAAAGACAATATAATCACCGACAACCTAATGTGAACACAACCAACCTTAAATACACAGACGTACCAATCAGGGGGAGACAGGTGAACAATGAAACAGTGACGACATAATTACAAACGGAACAGGAAGGGCAACACAGGGGAAAAACACACAAAAACAGTCCAAACAGTCTGACAATATGACTTTCTTCTTTTAGACAAATACAATTGGAGTTATATTTAAAAATGTCCTGGATTGTGAAAGCTTTATAATGACAGTGAATGGCTGTTGAGATTTTGAAGCCCAAAAAGTGCATCTATCCATCATAAAAACTACTCGGCATGGCTCCAGCAGGTTGATAAAGGCCTTCTGAAGCGAATCAATGCGTTTGTGTAAGTAAAGTATCTTTACAAACTTTATAAACTGTAATCTCTAATTTATGCTAACTGTCGTATGCATGTTCACAAAAGAATGACGTTCCAGTGGGTGACGTAGGACGTAGGCGTAGCGTAAGCTCTGGAGAGAATATGCTAGTCTCACAAGTATTGTTTAATACTTAAGCAAAGGAAAACCAATCTCCTCTTGGCTTATATTGAAATCCTCCAACATTTTTCTTTACAAATCCTCATTTTGTACTTCTGATTTTAAGACTAGTGTTATGCTCTCTTTCCAAATTTGTTACTGCGTTCACCTATGCCCTACATCATCCGCTTGAACGCCACTGTCTCTTGAATGCGTGTATGACAGTTAGCTGAAGCTAGATATTGCAGTTCATAAAGTTATAAATATGAATGTTTACAAACACGTCGATTCACTTCAGAAGGCCTTTGGAGGCCCTGGAGCCATGTGGAGTACTTTTTTATGATGAATGAATGCACTTTACTAAACTATTGAATCTCAACAGCCATTCACTGCCATTATAAAGCTTGGAAGAGCCATGACATTTTTAATATTAGTCTGATTGTTTTTGTCTGAAAGAAGAAATTCGTATACACCTAGGATGGCTTGAAGGTGAGGAAATCATAGGGTAATTTTCATTTTTGGGTGAACTATGCCTTTAAAATTTAAACTTTTAAAATGTGTCTCACGACCTTTTGTTCTTTTTGGCACTGTCACACATTTTTAAAACGGCCCCACCTTAGCTACTGCATAGCAAAAGCATGATATTGTGACCTTTTTATAAGTTTGTTATAGAGTGATCAAGATGGTATTGTCACAAATCTGGTCCTGATTGTCAGTCCGCTCACCACCAGAGGTTGCCTTGCTATTTCACATTACACAGACTGTTGCACCACACCATGGACTACATTTCCCATGCTCCACCTCACTGATACACACACAGGTGTATCCAGTCAGGCTTACTATAAATACAAGGCCCTTCCCACTATTCAGGGCGGAGTATTGTATTGCGTTTAGCACTCACCTAGTGTTAGCAACTATACGGAACTACTTCGTTTATCCTGAGTCTAGTTCAGTTGTGTTTCAAGTCTGTTTAATCTAGTCTTGTATTCTAGTCTGGTTATATCGTCTTGTCTGTTTCGCTGCCTGCCCTGGAACTCTGCATGTTTATCGGATTACCCTTTTGCCTAGCCCCCTGGATTACATTCGCCATTGATCGACCCTCGCCAGTTTGTGGATTACTCTTGTGTCTTGCCCTCTGTATACCTGTCTGCCGGTGGTCGACCCTGCCTGTATATGACCATGTCTGTCTCAGTACAATAAGGCTTAGCATATGGATCTGCCCGGTTCTTGCCTCGTTCTCTCCGTAACAGGTAGTACTTATCTAGACTAACTGCTGCAGAGGGACATTTCAACATTTTTTAAAAAATGGGATGATCTATGAATTCTGATTTTCATCACAAGCCCTCAAACTCTTAAAGAATGTGTGTGTTTGAGAGAATTGAATCTCTGGCAAACAGAGACCACCACAGGGAGATATTACACTCTGATCCTTCATCTTTCTGTAAACACACACCTTTGTTTTTTCTGTCATGGTGGGGACTTTCCACTGACTTCTATATTGTTTTTATAGTAAGCTAATGATATTTTTATGCATAGCCCTCTTTTGACACCAACAAACACCCCCCCATCTGCTGTGCTGAACATAGTGGTCCTCCTAGGCAGGAGAAAGAAATCTGTAGTTGCGTTAATGGTCAAACGTGAAGGAAGACATAATCATGCACAGTATACTCATATTTATATGTGACAGATCTAGTCTTTCAACTTTCTTTGAACAGATCTGATGCTTCTCTGCACTTCTCTGTGTTTAGACAGCAGCTGGAGATCTGAGGAGCAGACACGGCTAGAAAAGGTGGAAAAGAGGACAATGTGTCAGCCTCAGGACCTGGATTAACATGAGCTTGAAAAAGCCATTCATCCTCATGTGCTGACATTTCTGGTTAAAATAGAGTAAATGCACACCAAAACATGGTGAAATGTCTATCTGACAACATTTATAGTACCTGACATGATGTATCTGACATGTTTAATGAAGCGTGTGACGTTTAATAAATATCTGAAGTGTCCTGCGTGATTGTGATCTGATTTCTTTTGAGTGATTGAGGTGCCCGTATCAAATCAGCTCTACAGATATTATAGATGGATATTACACATGTTAAAAGAGAAGCCCACTTCCAAAACAAAGATTCACATATAATGTACTCAACCCCTTGTCATCCCAAGATGTTCATGTCTTTCTTTCTTCAGTCATAAAGCCAAATTATGTTTTTTGAGGAAAACATTTTAGCATTTTTCTCCATATAATGAACTGACATGGTGCCCCAATTTTGAACTTCCAAAATGCAGTTTAAATGTGGCTTCAAACGATCCCAAATGCGGTTGTAAATGACATCAGCCAAGAAAGAAGGGTCTTATCTAGCGAAACGATCGGTTGTTTTCATTAAAAAAATACAATTTAAATACTTTTTAATCTCAAATGCTCGTCTTGTCTTGCTCACCCTGAACTCTGTGTATTCTGCTTCAAGACAGTTAGGGTATGTCAAAACATGCAAAGAAGATCAAACACCCTTATCAAAAAAGGTAAAACAGCGATATAGGGCGATTTTGAGGTTGAGTGAGAAAATGAGGTTTTCGACATACCCTAACTGTCATGAACCGGAAAAATTGTTTCGCTAGATAAGACCCTTCTTTCTCGGCTAGGATTGTTTACAACCGCATTTGGGATCGTTTGAAGCTGCATTTAAACTGCATTTTGTAAGTTCGAAATTGGGGCACCATATCAGTCCATTATACGGAGAAAAATGCTGAAATGTTGTCTTCAAAAAATATAATTTCTTTAAGACTGAAGAAAGAAAGACATGAACATCTTGGATGACAATGGGGTGAGTACATTATATGTGTATCTTTGTTTTGGAAGTGGACTTCTCTTTTAAACTCTTATGATGTCTACCCCGTTCCTCTTGATAGATTCTCCAAGAGCTTTATTTCCTAGAGATACAGATGTGATTGTCTGTGCGAATGGAGACGGGACAGAGATTAAAGTGTTAGCAATAAATGGAAAGAGCATGAGAGAGAACATTCATTAGCTTTATTAAATCTTCCAGAGCGACTTTTGTTTGTTCAGAGTAATAAAATAATCAGCCCAAGCTTCCTCTGACGCAGCAGTCCAGTGGAAAAAGAAGCTACAGAATAACACAAATTGTTTCATAACGGATGTTCACATAGCCTAGTAAACACAGTCGGCTCAAACCTAAGCCAATGCAAAGTGGCAAAAGCATGAGCGGACTCAGTTTCGTTCAGGGCCTCTAATGGAAAAGCATTTACTATTTACTCTGTATGATTATTTTGTCTAGAAGATTAAGGTTTTGTAACAGCTTCTATGACCTGCATTTCCACACACATGCTCTCTGTCTGCAGTAATGGCAGTATTCACTCTGAAAGCAGGATTCACTCAGTATTTCCATGTTGCCCGACTGGAAATTGTACAGGACTGGAAAAGTCTCCGTCGTTGGCATTCCCTTGACGAATTGTTTTTCAGAGTATTAATGTTCAGCCAGCACTCCTTTAAAAAATACAACCACTTTCGTACTAAATGCTTTTCTAGCTTTATGCTTTATGTGTAGTCGGTCAGACAAAGACAAAGGGACACTTATAGCAGCTGAGCTTGTGCAAGATGTCGACTGCATTTATTTGATCCAAACTACAGCAAAAACAGTAACATTTTGAAATATTTTTTACTATTTAAAATGTTTTCTATTAGATTTGTTTCGATTTTCTATCAGCTCAGGGTGCATCATTACATCACTAGTACATAGCTAGTCAGCTAGTTTTTTACTATCGATTGATTGAAAATTTATTTTTGCTTTCTGTTAAAATTCAAAAACAAAACATTTTTGATCAAAAAGTACAAATTTATTGTAAGATTGGGCAGCTGTTGGGCAAGGAATTTGTGTTTTGGCTTAATGAATTTACCATATCGCATAAATACATTTGGTGTTTGGTATTTTTTCTGCACCCAAAACACAAAACATTCTGCTATTTTAGATCTATAAAAATGATCATTCTATATGATTGTTTTCCTTATGGAGACCAAAAAAGTCTGGGACAAGGATTTTGGATATTGCCATCTTTGTTGGGACATTTTGTCCCCGTAACGTAGTGTATAGACTACATGAACCGCATACACACACACACACACATCTGATGTGATGAATCCTTTTACTTATGTTTGTGGTTCAATTTTAATGCAGCCAATGTATTTATGAATTGATTTAGCATTTGGTACTTGGATTTAGCACTGAAACCCAAACTGCATAGCAGGAAGTGTGCAAGAAAAAGAGGCTGATTGATGGGAAGCTTTTCAGTTTCTGTGGATTTGCTTCAGGCAGTGAACTTTCTTCACAAGAAAGAATGAGTGTGTGGGTGGACATGTAGCTGCTTTCTCCCCACTTACATGTTCTTCATACTTTAGTGCTGAGTTCCTTTCTCTCTCATACACACACACATACATATTTTTTCACAAGCGCATAAACACCCTTCAGGATCTATGTCAGACGCTTGTCCCAGTTCACGTTTGATACCGATATGGCTAAATAAGCTGACACTGCGTTTCCTCTGCTGTAAGGAGTTCATTTTATCCCCTTAAACTAACCAACTCCAAAGTTCTGACCTAGGCCCTCCGGCAGCTCCAAAGACGCCTTTATTATTTCACCTGCAAGCAATGAGAGTCTAACTACACACAGTATCAGCAGGAAGATCATTTTGCCATCCCCCCCTTTGGTTTTCCTCTCATATCACATGCTATCTTAAAGTCAGCTGCCTAGAAATGAGTAAAAAAATCCTTGTTTTCTTTTTTATTAATCTCCTTCTAACTCTTTTCATTTATGAATCTTAATCTTTTTTAAGTTTTTCAGTGGAGTGTCTGTTTAAAAGACTCTACTGAGGTACACATTTTGCTCTTGCAAAAAAGAGAGAAAAACTTTTTATCTTCACTAATAATTTTAATTTAGCCTATAAGCCTATCCAGTACAAGAGCCAAATCCTGCCTACATCCCTGCACTCCAGAGTAAAAACTCTCTTTATAAATGCTACATGACACTCTCTGTTCACTCCTCTTCAAATTTTCGTCCCAGAATTCCATTCTTCTGCACTTTTGCATGGTGGGCAGAGAAAATCGCCAAAGCTCATTGTATGGCTGTCAGCAAGTATTGGAGCGTATGTGCATGTGTGTGTGTGAGTTGCTCATGGCAGATAACAGCTTGCTCTCCCATCCTGATATACTGGCCACAGATTGAACGCACTACTGCGGAAGATCAAATCAGACAGGCAGTGTAACTATTATAAGGTACCCTGTAGATGAAAGTTGTTTTATATGGGTCACGCATTGACTCCATTCATGTTTTATAAGGCATGAATGAAGCCATACGACCCATAATGATGTTTAATTGCAGACAGTCATTTCTGCACATATTTTATTGGTTAGTGTATGTTGCACATTCCAGAAATTATGCAAACTCATAATGTGATGTTTATGATTTCAGCCACAGAGCAGAGTCTGACTCAGCACACACTATGTGTGTGATGGACTGTTATTTTTTTGTGTACACAATGCAATACACAAGTATTGCTTAGTATAATTTTTATTTTTTTGTTATTGTTCAGGTCAGTTCATGGTCATTTTAAGGAGATAGATCACTTAAAAGATCCCTTATGCCCCCTATGCTGCAGCTCTCATATCCCATTTGCATTTCTACATAATCAGACTTGTGTTGTGAATGTGATTTGTCACATAATATTATTGTCAAACTTGACATTTTGCATAAATTCATTGTATTTGAATAGATGTGTGCAGTGGAATATGAGATTTTAAATGATTAAGATTGAGATGATTATGATTTTATGAAATGATTAAGATTTTATAAAATATATTATTGGTACAAATGGTACAAACCAATCCTCATTTGCTACTATTATATGGAAAAGGCTGGTCAGTGCATTTTTTCAAAATATCTCCTATTGTGTTCCACAGAAGAAAAAAAGATGGAACTCTTGATTTATAAAACTTCACTGCGTTTTGGTTTATAAAACGAAATTAATCTAAAATTAAATGCCAGATCTTCACTTGTTTTCCAGAAACCTTCATTGTCTCTATTGCTAACACTGGTAGACACAACAGATCTGGAATGATGACATTAAATTTGCAGTAATCTAGATTTTGTTAAGTCATGCACTCATGCATCTTAGTATTTTGGGTTGCTTTCTCATCAGAAAGCACAAAAAAGATAAAGCTGCCATGTCTGCTTTGAATTAACAGTCCCATCTGTTGTCCATTATCCAGTGCTAGAGCACAAGAGAGAAAATGTACCACTGAATCAGATCTACAAGGAATCCCAAACGTACTCAACTGTAATCTGCAGCAGGAACTAATACGCATTTTTGTGTGTCCCCCTCCAGAGGTGACCCAGCAGTGTGAAATCTCAGAGGTGCGGTGATGGATTGACCCTTTCAGGCCTTGCCAGCCCCTGTGAGCCACTGGAAACCCTTTGTCGGTGTCAAGAGGCCACTGTGTGATCTGAGGTGCCAAACAGCATGAGGTGGTGTCATACTCTCACCTACTTACACACAGCAAAACATTATGAACGAAATTAATCTGTAGCCAGTGTTAAGGCCAGTTCAGATTCATGGCTAAGATAAAATATTCTATTTTAATTGATAATAATAAAGTACTATTACTATTACTATAAATTCAGTAGAATACAAATATGTCATTATTTGCTTGTGGTGGCATAGCCTTGCATGCATGATCACTATTAATAGAGACGTATTATGCTCCTTTTTACAATATGTAATATAAGTCTCAGGTGTCTGTGTTTCAGCTCAAAATACACCACAGATCATATATCATTTTGAAAATGCCTATTTTGAGTGGAGGCAGAAACATGCTGTTTTCACAAATGTCTCTTTAAATGCAAATGAGCTGCTGCTCCGCCCCTTTTTCCAGAATAAGGTTGTGCATTTACAGCTTCTTACTCAGATATTCTGCCAAAAACGTCTGTTTGGTTTTGATTATCATGTCTATTATGCTGAAATCATGCATTTTGAAGCCACATTGGTTTAAACTGATATACGGTTTTCTGAGCACACATCTAAAGCACGTGCACACGCGCATGTGAGTACTAAACTGATGTTCTCTTTCATGTCTTATTGCGCTTAAACTGTCAAATACACACAAGTTTATGTTAAAAACACACATAAGTTAAAAAAAAAACAGTCGGTTATGTCTGTGAAGGTAAACAACTGGAAAATAAATCACATGTTTACATTAGATCTGTGTGGCAGCAGTGAAATATACAGTAAATAAGTAATAAATCCACTTCTCTTTTGTCTTCTCTGAGGTTAGGATTCTAAATAGTGTTCTGTGCAGCCAACGACAGAACAGTTAACATGCTTTGCTAGAAATTTTGTCATGGTGTTAGAACTTGTACACCGTTGCTTGTGAAAACAAAATGGTGGCGCCGTGGGTAGAAACGTACAGTTTAAGAGTGATAGTATTATAATAAGATCCTCTTCCTATGTCACGTTAGGAGCGAAATCTGAACGGCTGTTTCTTTTCCATAAGGTTGCAGAGAAAGGCTTACCAAAACAAAGTTACTGGGTTGTTCTTTTTCACATTTCTGAGTCAGATTTTCATGATATGTCGCCTTTAAGTGATCCTCCATGAAGTCAAATATCACAAAATTGAGCATTAATTTTATACTTCTAGAGTTCACATATTTTTGCATGTTTATGATTTTTTTCTTGTTTGTTTATGCTCTTCTGTAAATATTGTTGAATAAGCTATAATTTGTTTGTTGAGGTTGCACTCTGTGCTTCCTTGTGTTTATTTCAAAAGGACATTCAGCTGGAGTTATTTACAAAATCTTCAATCCAACAACTTTTCTGTCTTCAACACACACACACACACGCACACAAATGAACACAGTTATATAGTTGAAGTCAAAAGTTTATGTACAACTTGCAGAATCTGCTAAATGTTCATTATTTTACCAAAATAGGAGGGACCGTACAAAATGCATGTTATTTTATATTTAGTACTAACCTGAATAAGATCATGAGTCCCTTGTTTGTCCTGAACTCATATGCAACTATTACAGAAGGTTCAAATGCTCACTGATGCTCCAGATGGAATGCATTAAGACGATGCATTAAGAGCCTTGGTAACAACACAGTATTAAGAATCAAGGGTATGTAAACTTTTGAACAGGGTCATTTTTATAAATTCAGCTATTATTTTCTTCTGTGGACCATATATTTAAACGTCTTTATGTGAAATATCGTATTCAGGTCAGTACTAAAAAAAAAATAACACTCATTTTGTATGATCCCTCTTATTTTGGTAAAATAATTAACATTATATGTAAACAGTGTATGTAAATTTTTTATTTCAATTGTATGTAATACCGACCTGATCAACAGATGTTAACCGTACTGTCAAACTGTCTCATTAAGGACACTGAATCTCATTGTTGAGCATTGATTTCCTCATAATGATGCACACAGGGTTCAGAAGAAACTGCATAGAGCATTAATTAGCCATAATGAGGCGCATTAACATTCTATAGTTTCTTTTGTGATGTCATTGTCTCTTTTAACAGTCTGAGGCTCCAAAGCTTCCATTGTGTGACATCACCGTTCTCTTCTTTCTTTGTCTTCACCCACGGATGTGCCCATGTGTCCGTGCCAGTGCATGAGGGAGTGATTCACTTACAGTAAGCGTGCTTATCTCACTGCCAGCGAACACACTCACATTACCACTGGGACACACACAGGAAGAGAGAGAAAGTAAAGTCGATACACAGACAAACTGCAGACTCACTCCACGCCAAATCTGGCTTTGTAAAGATGTCATTGATTGTTTTATTAAAGAAAGCAGTTTTACTACATCACAGAGGAGCTTCTTAAACATCTTATCTGTTACAAGATGGTGTTGGCAGCTTCTGAGCTTTCAGAGCAGTGGCCTGAGAGGTTTAATGTTGCCTAACACATGTCCTGAAATGTTGGCAGCCCATAAAAAGCAGGATGTGATCTACAGAGTTCTTGAGTCTCTGTCTGACACATGGCAAAGGTGTCTGATTGGCTGTCTTTCCAAGAGCTCTTGGCACTGTGACACTGCAGTCACAATGTTACAAATCTCTGTAGACGCTGTGACGGCCTTCGAGTAGAGATCACACCCTCCTCTATCCCGCGTGCCCACATCTTCACATCTTCCGATACACGCGCACACACCCGCTCACCAGGGAGGAAACTCGTCTCATGCACTCAAAAGATAAGGATTGAGATGTTGGTGAACCGGCAAAAAGAATCCGTGTGAGCCCCTCCCTCCAAATACTCACAGACATATGTGTCTTTCCAAGAATGCTGGCTGCTTCTAAGCATTTTTTGACACGTGGTGTGTCTCTTTGTAATATTAGGGACTGACGTGCAGGCATCAAACGGCTTCTGATAAACAAAGAAATTCAAAGAATATATAGAAGGCAAAAACAGAACATTAATTAAAAAAACAACAACGTAAATTTAACATTTAAATTTAAATAATTAATAATTAATAATTACAAAATGGCCCACCCTGGTGAAAAAAACAGCATATGCTGGTAGGTATGTTTTGATGCTGGAATGCTGGTTAGGTAGGTTTTATTGCTGGTTTAAGATGGTCCTTTGCTGGTTTATGCTGGTCCTTAGCTGGTTTAAGCTGGTCCTTTGCTGGTTTTTGCTGGTGATGTTGCTGGTCAAGGACCAGCATGAACCAGCAAAGGACCAGCTTAAACCAGCATCAAAACCTACCTACCAGCATATGCTGTTTTTTTCACCAGGGCATGTGTTTCTCTTCAGACTTTTCAGACAGAAAAATACTTGCACACTTGCACTCTCTGCAGTTTTTCCTGTTTTTTTCAAAGCACATAACTGACCTGATTGTTTTAGTTTATTTAAAAAAATAAATAAAATTAATATAACATTTAATTAAATTACAAACATACTGGTTTAAAATATCTCTTTCACAAACAGTTTTTGTTTTGTTCTAGTATTTTTACTTATTAACAGTTAACTGAATTGCCTCAGCCTTTCAGATATTTGCAATTTATGAGTCACAACACTCATATTTTATATTCATATTTTATCGTTTTCATACCTGAACAAATATAAGAAGGTTTACTTATGTTTCTACTCAACTCAGTATGCTTGCTCACACGGGCGGGTTAAAGATCTCTGAAAGATGTCTCAATCGACCAATAGGAGCGTTCACTGGTAACAAAAGCGTTAAGAAGTCTCATGAATATGTAAATATTTGCGTCCCGCCAGCCAATGAGAGACGCTTGGGGGCGTTTCTCGGCGGCTCCGCACAGATGTTTGACTGAATGTGGGATTGGGGAGGAAAATGATGGAGGCTTGATACGTTGAGTTTGTGTGTGGATACGAAAACAGCGCTGGAATCTCCTCCCTTTGACCGGGAAAACGACCACTGTTTGTCGGCTTCAAGCTCCTCAGTTTGTCTGTTGCCGGTATACGTTTTGAGTATCCAAGGAATTACGGTTTCGCTGCCGCTCTTTGCCCTGGGATAGCCTGCCTGGCTAAGGTTAGCCTAGGCTGCTAGCGGAGCTCTATGGGAATATTCAGCCAGAGCGGCTCTTTAGCTCGCTAGCGGGCTGAATGCAGCCACGCGCCTCCCGCCGCATCGGGCGCTTTCAGCCGCTACTGCTGCTACATTATTCACACGGTGAGTGCAGGAATGCGACCAGGACCAGGATGTTTGTCAACAATATCTGTGAAAGGATATCACTGTAATTGCAGGGGTTTCGTTATCAATTATTGTGATAATCTCTTAGGCTGTTGCTAGAAAGGTATTTATAAAAACACTGGATCTTTAAGTCTCTAAAGTCAGTTTGACAGCACTGGCAGTTTTTCAGTTTGTAGTATGTGCATGAGGATGTGACTTGTTTGAAAAAGCCTTGGAAGAATTTAAAAATCATCTTGTGAATGTTTTAACAGCAACAGTTGCTAGCATAATTAAAAGAAATGGACGAGTTATTTTAGACAGTCCAAGACAACTTTTGAACCTTTAACGTCAGCTTTGTAAACTTTGACAGCATCGACTAAAGAAATACTTGCAACAAACTGAATGTCAGCCTTCTTGATATTTATTCAATAACACACGAGAGAAAGTGCTGTTATACTGAATATTGGCACAACTGTCAATATAATGAAGGCTAAATGGTGTAACATAGTCCTGTTTAGCCCTGACTACATTCAGTGTCTCAAGTGACACGTTTTTGAAACATTTTTAGGGCTTTCAAACTATTATTTGCGATTAACCCACGTACAAAATAAAAGTTTGAGTTTGCCTAATATATGTGTGTGTACTGTGTGTAGTTATTATGTGTATATATAAATACAGACAAATTAATGTATATTTTAAGAGAAATATATTATGTACAAAATATTAGTATTTTTGTATAATATAAATTATATAAAAATTATAATAAATACATATAAATATTTCTTAAATATATACATAAATGTATTTGTATTTATATATAAATAATAATTACACAGCACACACACATATATTAGGCAAACTCAAACTTTTTTGTATGTGATTAATCACGATTAATCGTTTGACAGCCCTAATTATTATATATATATTATTATATATATATATACATAACATAATTTTTTTTCATTAGTGTTGGTTTCGCAATTATTTTATCCCATAGGGATTAAAAAAAGAAGTCTTTGTTAAAAAGTTGCAATTCAGCTGTGAGGTGAATAACAACATTACAAACTTTGATTTGAAGTTTTCAAACTTTTGCGAGTGGCATAATAAAAAAAAAAATGGGTAAATATAAATCTGAGGATTTAAATGTTTATTATGTGGAGAAACCATTCTTTCTACCATGTTTTTCTTATGTGCAAAATAAAACACAACAAGTACAGTATCAAATGTTTCCAAGTCTTCAGAATTGTTGTAACTGCTCCAGAAGATCTAATCTGATTTACCGGTTTTATAAAATTTGGTTGCACAGATAAACAAAGTCAGCCAAATCTCAGTTTCCTGATACCATCTCTTTCATTTGCCTTGCACAGATAACTGATAGAAAGTTTTCTTTTACTGGTATGAATCATTTCTTAAATTAAGGCTAGTTTTGGCAAAATGATTGAGCTGAAACACACATATTTAATGCAGAAATGTAAAAATCAAAGATTGACTGATGAGCAAATGGATATATTTTTCTACAACAACGTTTATCACTCAGATCTGACCGCCTCCCCTTTTGTTTCTGTAGGTTTACTGACACATGGAAATGAGGAATATTGGATTACCATGCCCTGCTTGCGTTTATTTTGAGGGATTTGTTGTACGGAGTGAGCTCTGTGAGAGCTGTCAGTCACCTCGGTGGATTTAACATGTCGTGCCATCATGCTGATCCTCGATCATCCACACTAATGTTTTGATGACAAGGGATCTACGTGTTTTTTCCTTCCCTCTACCTGATTTTAAACCCCTTAAACATCGATGAATGCACAAAAGCCGATTTTGGACGGATACTTTTGAGAACTTTTCCAAGGAAAGGATTTGCGAAAGGGTGGCGTCAGAACGCAACAGTATATTAAACAAACTGTCAGCTATTTAAAGAGGAAAAAACCATGGCTTCGGTGTGGAAGAGACTGCAGCGTGTTGGGAAACATGCTTCCAAATTCCAGTTCGTCGCCTCCTACCAGGAACTCATGGTGGAATGCACAAAGAAATGGTGAGTTGTCACTGCTTGCATGTCTCGCGCGTGCCGCTACTCATTTCCAGCCCAGTTTGTGTGTGCGTGTGTGTGTGTGTGAGCACCGGCTTCTGGAATGCTGAGTTGGCCCGTGACGTATCTAACGGCGATGATTTATCCGTTCCCCAGGGCGTCCCTGTGTGTAGGGAGAGGCTGGCAATTTGCAGCTATACTTTTCCACATCATTTTGTTTATTTTCTTTTCTCTCTATTTAGGAATTGGAATTACGATGAGTTGTATGAGATTAACTGCAATGAAGCCTGAATTTTCCTTCCCCAATTTTAGCAGATAGGATGTAACTCAAATTAGATGTAGTTAGGGTTAGTTTTTTTTTTTTTTTTTACATATATGCATTTTACATACATACACTTTTTTTGTCCCTGTATTCAGAGCATAATCATTTACATTAGTGCTGTCAAATCATTTATTGCAATTAATTGCATCCAAAATAAACGTTTGTGCTTATGTAATATATGCGTGTACTGTGTATATTTACATGCATATATAAATACACACAAATACATGTTTACGTTCAAGAAATAAATTAAAATGTTTAAGTTTGACAGCACTACTTTACGTGCATGTATTTTTTTCAGTTACTAAAAAAATATTAAATAAATGGCAATAAAATGGTTTACAGTTCTCCAGCTATTGAAATATTCTGGTATGCTTGTAGTCAACATAAACAAGAGTAAAAAGACTGGAGATGAACACCCTTGCCAATTATTTAACATTTTTTTGTACATTTTTCACAGTATTTTTAATAAACTTATTGTTCTAGACAGCAGAACTTAATGAAAAGTTGGTTAATGAGGTGCTTCCACCTCAAAAGTTTTATGTTCACATCTTTTTTGTGGGAAAAAATAGTGAAAAGTCTGTGGATGCCTTTTTTAAAGATCTGTTTTCTAAATTCGTGTAGTTGATCTTACTGTGAGCAATTCATCTGTTTCATTCTTTTTTTCTTTCCTTATTTCTTTCTTTCCTTCTTTTTAAATTTAAGTTTATTTTGATTTTTAAATCAAAATGTCACAACTCGTTCTTCCAGTGAAACAACAGACTTTTCTCTGGTGCCACATTTCTCCAATCATGTTGTCCACAAAAAACCTTTTGTATACTTGACTGCAAGCTGGCATTCAGAACTGCCTCCATCCAAAAAACATCCAGTAGAACCTCCCTACCTTTTTTCCTTTTCAGTAATCCTTTTCATTCTGATGCACATCAGAATACCATAGAAAATATCTGTGGCTGCTTCAGACTTTAAAATTTTACATTTGTCCCAGTCTTGAATATTTGGATGCATCCTTGCTGCAAAGTATTTTCAGAGTGGAATGCTGCTCAGAGGTTAAGGTCAGGTTATGGATTATGCTGTAGTAGGGGTCAAGTACCCAGCAATTTTTCAAGTTTTCTTCAACAATGCTGCCTTAGGAGTGTTTAGAGTTTCTAGTAGCTTTCCAAAATGAGAGTTTAGTTCTGCAGTCATGGCAATTGGCAACACGTTCAGTTCTCCACAAGGAAAACATAACTCATATTTACTCAGTTCGAGTCTGAGGACTTCAGGTGCAGCAGGATTGTTTCTGGGCCCTGGAGGCATGTGTCTAATTGAGTGTTTTACTCTCGGGTTTGACAAACACACACACCTGAGGTGTTTAAGATGTGAATGTTTCAGGTAATGGAAGAAATGCACTAATGTTGGCTGCTAAAGGGCACTGCTGTGAACTAAATGCCTTTCTGTTGAAAAAACAATATTTCTTTATCGGGTTTTAAGACCAGAAAGCATTCCTTCTCTCTCCTTGTATGTGTGTTTTGGATGCACTGTTGTCTGCATGGTGATGTGTGGACCAATGCAGAGTCAGAGCGGCGCTGGAGCTGATGAAAGAGCATTATTCACTTACTGACAAGAAGCTCAAAGGCGTTTATACCAGGGAGACGTTAGTGCCTCTGCTACTTGTGTGTGTGTGACGGCTACGTGATCTCTGTGCTTTGTGCTTCGTCTGTCCAGTGTGCCATTGTTCTAATGGAAAGTTTTCCACATTCAGTCTCAAGTGGAAACAGCTCACTAGGCTTAAGTCAAAACTTCTCTACTTTTTTATGCTGGAAAAACCACAAGTATTTGTTCTGGAATGCAGGGGAGAAGGAAAATGTGTTCATGGGAGGAATGAAAGGATGCGTGAGTCAGCAATCAAATGAAGAATCATTTGAATAAAAAAAAAATAATAATTTTAGAAATTTAAAGATAGCATAACACCGCCACTGGTTATGATCCCATATGAATAATGTGGTTGTAGTGTGAAAGATGAAAATATAGCATTGTGAATGTTTAAAGGAGAAGTTCACTTCCAGAATGAAAATTTCCTGTTAATTTACTCACGCCCATGTCATCCAAGATGTTCATGTCTTTCTTCAGTCGAAAAGAAATTAAGGTTTTTGAGGAAAACTTTCCAGGATTTTTCTCCATATAGTGGACTTCAATGGTGGCCTATGGTTTGAAGGTCCAAATTGCAGTTTCGGTGCAGCTTCAAAGGGATCTACACAGTCCCAGATGAGGAATAAGGGTCTTATCTAGTGAAACGAAACTCCATGAAATTAGTCCCAATGTTGGAAAAATGTTATCAGTTTTGTAACCGATGGGATACCCGCTGTAGAATAGGTCATTCTAGGATGACACACAAGTTTTTAATACTAGGGCATTGTTGAGTACTTTAACACTGTTGCTGCGGGTTGTTTTTGATGTCCGTGGGTTGAACAACCCCAGTAACGTCATATTTAGCCCCTGAAATACGAATTTACCAGGGGAACCCTGACAAAAAAAGTGTATGTAATGCGATTATTTTTATTTATTTATTTTTTTTAAAGTGGGACCCCCTCGAAATGCAGTTGGGCTAGATTTGAGTAGCATTTGGGCAGGTTTTGTAGTGAAAACCTACTATGTTTTATTAGATTGTATTGTTTTTGACTTTGAATTTTTGTTTTTTTCATTCAGTTAATTGTTTTGAAGGGATCCATCACTGTAAAGCCAAATACACTTTTGGAGTTTTTAGCAAAAATAAAAAGAAACACAAACAAACAAACAAATCTAGTCAAACGATTGGTCATTTTCTAAGAAAAATTTGTGCAAGGAAAGTCAAACGCCCTTTATGGAAAAAAAGGATAAAACAACGATGTTAGACGATTTTTGGAAGTTTTTTTTACCCTATCCTACCTTTTTGAGCCAAAGTACATGGATGAAGGACAAACCATGCGTGACTTTTCCAACGTGAAATAATGTATTAAGATGTGCATCACAGAGCTAGTGCAAGACAATCATTTGTGGTTAAAAAGTATATACATTTTTATCTTTTTAAGAAAATGACCCATCGTTTTGCTAGATAAGACCCTTCTTCCTCAGCTGGGATTGTGTAGAGCCCTTTGAAGCTGCGTTGAAACTGCAGTTTGGACCTTCAACCTGCCGGCCACCACTGAAGTCCACTGTATGAAGAAAAATGTATGTAATGTTTTCCTCAAAAACCATTAATTTCATTTCGACTAAAGAAGGAAGACATGAACATCTTGGATGACATGGAGGTGAGCAAATTATCGTTCATTCTGGAAGTGAACTTCTCCTTTAAGTGGAAAGGACTAGGTTCATGTAGGAGGTTTGGCATGGCCATCAGCTCTGATTCCTTTGGCTGAAAGATGAGTCTAGTATTTCAATCATTAACTTCCCCAGTGTTGTGTTTGTGCATGCATATGTTATTAGATCATTGATATCCGGAGACCATCCGGTAGTATGATTTATCTGTAGGCAGATAAGCCGAGCACAACAGCTCCGCCGGACACACACTGCTGGAGCAGCGTCCAGTCAGGCCCCAGCCAACACCTTGGGCAGTGTTCCAGAAGCATGCTGCTAGGATACGGGACACGCCACGGCCTGCTTAGGTATCCCCGCCTGTTGATTCACTGCCTTCTAGAATGTTGTCCTTTGCAGTTTTCTCATCCCTTGGCAACATCAAATGTTTATTAGTTGAATCTTTCAGCGTCTCTTGTGTAAAGTGCTGTTGTGTAATCCTGCCGATTCCCACGCCTGTATAGCATGGCCAGCGTGGTGTTTGATTACTGTATACAATTGCTGCAGTAATGTATAGAATGCTGTAGGCTATTTTAACATTATGGTTTACTTTCTCTGGAGAATTGCTGTAGTAATTCAACAGTTGCAAGTGGAAAAACATTTACTACTGTTCAAAAGTTTAGAAGGGGAAAGACTTTTCTTTTTTAAAGAAATGCTTTTATTAAAGGGACAGTTCACCCAAAAATGAAAATTCTGTCATTAATTACTCACCCTCATGTCGTTTCAAACCTAAAAGAACTTCGTTCATCTTTGGTACACAAATTAGGATATTTTTAAAGAAATCCGAGAGCTTTCTGACCCTGCATAGTCAGCATCAGTGGTTCAGACTTAATTTTATGAAGCTAGGAGAATACTTTTTGTGCGCAAAGTCTAGCTAAAAGTGTGTAGGAAAAAGGTACTATTATGTACTAGTTTGTGAGGTAATATTTTAATACTTTTGGAAACACTGCATTTATAATATCACGTTTTTTTTTCACACAATATAAATGGGTCTTTATATATGAAGATATATAGTTTCCTTTATGTTTAAGAATGGGCCTCCTTCGCAAGTGGTCTGTGGTATCAAAAGAAACCCCTGCTGTGGAGTATTGCAGCAGTAATGTGTGGCAACTTTAGAGTATTTGGCGGGGGCAGCCAGCTGCTTTTGCTTTCAGGCCTGGTGCACGGGTCAGTCTGACTGGAATGAGGAAGGGAATTCCTTCAAAGTGCTACAGTGGCCAAGCCTAAACTCAGAAGTGGGATTTCACTTTAGACACAAAGCTTTAAGCCTAGCGTTAGGCTATATATTTCAGTGCTGCCTAGAATCTCATATTTATTGGTGAATTATATTTGACCCAGGGGCACAGAGTCTGTAATGAACTTAGGTGTAAATCACATAGATGTCCATATGTTCAATTTCAACTTAAAAACATTCGGTCAATGATAGATAAACATCAGACCAAAGACCTTTAGACTTTCTTCACTTCCACACCTTTTTTTCATGCCATTTTCTTCTTTTTTTTTTCTGGAGGGGTTGAGAAAGGAGGAGTTGATTGAAGACAGGGAGAGAGGGAATGTGGTTTAGAGTGTGAAATAGTTTTACATCCTGTCAGCAGAGGAAAAGGCCAGAGGTACATGTATAGGTAGATCCATTGCACCCTTTTGCACTTTCTGATCTGGCCTGATGTGAGTTGAATACTCTCTGTTCAGCTCAAATGTGATCCAGAGTGCTAAACTGGGTTTAGATTATGTGTTACTTTATTAGAGCAAATATGAAACAACACAGAACATCTGTGCTATATTGAATGCTTCTGGGAAAGCTGTTTAGTGAGATGAAGTGCAGACTTGAATATACATGCTTGCTGTTGTCAGTAAAAGCAGATTCTCTTTTTCCAGCTGTGTTGTACATGTATTCATCTATCTGTTAATTATAAGAAATGAGTATTTCTCACCTCTAATTTTCTATCCTGTCGTCTCCTTTTGGTTTCTCCACCTTTAGCAGGGTTTGACAACAAAGACTGTCTGATGGGTCAACAACCTTAAAGTGATAGATACCCAAAAATGAAAATTCTGTGTGTTGGCAGTGTATGTACACATCTGCCTTATAATGATATAGTGATCCATGCAGTGGTTTTTAATTAATCTGTAAAAATAATATCCCATTTTTCAAATCGAGCCATTCTCAGATTCCTGTGGCGTCACACCGACAGAGGCCGCTCCCATGATTGACACGAGCATCTTACCTCAGACCTGCCCTAAATCAGCTGTAACAGTCCGACCTCCATTGTTTTGATGCCGGAGCAGGGATGTAAGTTAGACAAGAATATCTCAGATTGAGCGATTTGAAGTGTTCTGTTGCTGGATATAATAATGAACATAGTGATCGTCATTTACTCCCGACATCTGAGCCTCTGAAGATGCAGTGGATTATGTTTGTTTGTGAAGGGAATGCATCTCCTGATCTACATATATCTGTCTATGTTCGTGCAAATCATTCGTGATCCAGCTTCACTTATAGCAGAATAAGGTATAAGGGTATAAGTGAGTATAAGGGTTTTTTTTTATGAATCTTTGCGATCGCCTTTCCTAATAACGTGTTAGTTAGCAAGTTTAGCGACTAAACGCGGCTAAAGTAAACAGGCTCGTCACTCCACGGAGAGAAGAGAGGGGTGGGGCGAGCAGAGCTCATTTGCATTTAAAGGAGCAATCCATCAGAATGGATTGATTTTTGCAGAGCTCATTTTTACAAGGTAAAAAGGGTGTTGTTTTACACTACCATTGAGAATTTTTAACCAAAGTATATTATAGACTTTTCATTAAGACCCTAAAGAATCATATCAACTTGTGGAAAATTGGCATCCGATGACCCCTTTAATTACTCAACGTTATGTCATTTGCCAACCCATAAGACCTTTGTTCATCTTCAGAATGCAAATTTAGATATTTTTGATGAAATCCAAGAACTTTCTGACCCTCTATAGACAGCAATGAAACTGACACATTTAATGTCCATTAAAGTAGTCCATGTGACATCAGTGGTTCAACCTTAATTGCAAAGTCTTTGTTTTTGTTTTCTTTGCGCACAAAAAGTATTCTTGTAGCTTCATAAAATTAAAGTTGAACCACTGATGTCACATGGACTATTTTAACAATGGCCTTACTGCCTTTCTGGGCCTTGAACGTGTCAGCGTTGCTGTCTATGCAGGGTCAGAAAGCTTCTGGATTTCATCAAAAAATATCTTAATTTGTGTTCCGAAGATGAAGGTCTTATGGGTTTTGAATGACATGAGGGTGAATAAAACAGAAGAACAGAATTTTCCATTTTTCTTTAAATTAAGGCTGTGGTGGTCAAAACTTATTCATTTGAATATAAGGTTGAATGTGTCAAAAAATATATTTTTTATTTTTATTTTCATTTTATTGTTTTAATCATTATATTTTTAAAATTATTTTATGTTGCAAGGCAAGTGAAAATTTTGGGAGGGCGAGTACAATAAAATCTTTAAAAATCATTGGGCCCTGCCTTTGGCCTGAAAAATGGCAATTTAATGCTCACATTGCTGTCTGTCACAATAAATCACCCTCTTGTCCACAACACACACAGATGCCTCACTCCCTGTCACTGTGAATTAAGTCACTCATGGTGAATGAAACAGACCCTCATTTGTCATTTCTCATGTGAATAGATGCTGGCACTTGGAAGGTTGTGTTTGTTTCCGTTTCTTTTTTGTAAAGAAAGCTCAAAACAAGTTAATCGACACACAATGTTGATTATTACAGAAAATCGCAATCAAGGTCAGTTGGTGATTCCGTCACTGTAGTCTCATGCCAGCATGTCTAATTTTAGTATTTGTGCACTTTGAAAATGGCGTGTATATTAATGTGATTGTAAATGGCTTACTGTAATGTTCCTAAATTGTCTTTACAGTAATTTGCATTATGCTTCTTGTGTTGTCGATAGAGCTTAAGTTGTATTGATCCAGAATGTTCCTTTAATCATTTGATTAGTGCCTCACTGCAAGTAATACACCATCCCTGAGCCTTTGCTTCATGTGGATGTGAGGAAATTACTGATGCTGTGTAGGAGGCTGTGAAGATGCAGATCCGTGTGTGTGTGTTTGATTTACACATGCTGAGCAGACCGAAGGTTTAATAAGGTCATGTAAGTGATCAGGAAATCAGAGGGGAGCCATGATGTATAGCTTTGTTTCATTGATCATGGTAGCAATGTTTCCATGCAGTCCAGGTGAGTTTAACTTGTGTGCAGAATTAAAATATCACATAAAACATTTGCTAGTTTTCATCCCTTGCGTTCAAGAGAATAAAATCGCCACTTCCTGAGAAAATGGCGCAAAGTATCAATAATAAAAATGAAAGATGCTGCAACCGAGGAAGCCTGTAGCTTATTTTTTCTACATAATAAATGATTTGTGCGTCAGATCCTGCAGACAACACATGCAATAACAAACGGTGTCATGCTATCTTGCGTTGATGTTATGGGATGTGAGATGGCAGCTATGGGAGGTGATTATAACAAGTCATTTTGCTGATGACGTTTGATTCAGGCATTTCAAAATGATTATTGCAGATTGGTGTGCTGGTTAGTTCGTTTACCTAATCATATGATCTGTTGAGGCAAAGTCATATGACATTGATGAGTTTATTTGATAAATGTGTTTACATCATAGTTTCTTTTTTTGTATGCATTATCCTAAAATTTGCCTGAATAGGTGGATGGATTATTTCTTCTTTTTCCTCTCTCTCTGTGCTTTTGGGTTTGGATTCATGCTGTCAGTTTGAGTTAATGGACTCCCTTTCATGTGCCTCATGACACTGGGTGTGTATGTTTGTGTGCTCTCCAACTCAAATTAAAGCCTTTCTTGCTAGCAGGACTAGATAAGGGGAGATTATTAGCAACTTGAAATAATTAGTTTTGGATTTTATACAGCTCAGTCTGCACTATATGCAGTGTCATGTTCTACACTTTTGCGGTGTGTTATTTTTTTCCCTGAAATCCACAATAATGTTTATCAAAGTTTCTTGCATCAAAAATGTCAATTTTTGTTTTCACAGCTGTTTTCTAACTGCTCTGTATCATGATGATGGGAGGGAGCTTTGTATAATTAACAAGTGTTTTAGATTTTTAAAAGTTAAAAGTCATCCAGTAATGATTGTAATGAAACCGTTTATAGAATCTTCATGATACCAGTTTATTTTGTTCAGGCACATTTTAGTATTTCCTTATAAGGGTACCAGTCAGACTTCTGTTTTTCTCTTTTTCTCTCTGTTTGTGTGTTTGCGCTCACTGGATGATTGCATCACTGATTGCTGTTTTTCAGAATGGCTTCAATAAAATTATTTGTAACTGACTCGTAAACTTAAAGGGATATTTCCATTACGATATAGTGGTGAAGGAAGTGTGTGTGAGTCTGTGTGAAAGATCTGGAGCTCAGTCAGCTATGCTGAATTTAGAAGGGATAACTGTACTTGTGATAAATGATGTCAGATAAATCTGAGTTAAAATGTTTCTCAGGGCTCCAGACAAAAAAATTGAGTAAGGAGCCATTGGCTCCTATAAGAAAAAAGCTTAGGCGCCAGGGTTTTTTTTTTTTTTTTAAGTGCCACAAAATAAACATGTTTTATTTATTTATGTTTTTAACACATTAACATTTCTGTCATACTGTCATGTGTTTACGTCTAATCTTTTCCTGAATTTATCAGCATTTTAATCCAGTAAACCATGTAGATGTCCTGGGAACTAAGGTTCACTTAAAGAAAGAACTAAACATCGTTTTCAACTTAAATCTATATACACTCACAAACGATTGTTTATTACACAGGATCTGTGCCAATATCATGGACCATACGCATTCTTTCCTAATGCATCTTATAAATGTTGTCATATGTCTTTCACACATCCTGTCGTTTGTCTTCATTAGTAAAATGCAGTAGGAGGTGTTGAATTTTTCTCTTTAGCTTCTTGCATTATTTCTTGTAGACAACAGGTTAAGTAAAAACATTAATATGCAATAGCGCATAAATATAGCAAAATGCTCCTCTGTATATTTTTTTTTCTAGCTGACTGATGAGCTTATGGATGCTGAATGATTATTCTGAGGTAAATGTATTATGTGACATTCTTTACAAGCTTTACACAAGCTTTTCCGCAGTTTGAAACACTGAATGAGCGATTACGTTGAAGACATTTCAGTACGTTGTATTGCATGCTCTCTTATAATATAGCCAACTTTTGATGTTAGTTCATGTTCATTTCGTACTATAAAAGTAAAGAGAAGGATATAATGGGTTCACTTGCCGCTTGAACTGAAGCACTAAACTGAGACGCTAAAGGGATCGCTCCTTCCACATTAAAGAGCGCCAAAACTGTGTTTATTTGTTTGAATTTCGTTATGAATTTGCCATAATTTTAAAGCTGATACTTTTATTAAAAGATAGCAAAGCTTATTGCAAATACTGGATGGAAATTGAGCCTATAAAAAGAAGCCATAGTATCGATTATAAACGAGAATTGTTAACGATATTGCCAATATCCACACAGCTGACAGCTTTAGTTGTGCACAAAATTGACACTACTTTGCACGCCCCTGTCATGTTCAATCTATCTCATGCTGCACAACTTGAGCTTCATTTAGCTTGTATGCCGTCAGCGGTGCTGTTTGGCAGAGATGATGACTGTTTGAAAGTCTTTTTTCCACTACAGAACTTTTACATTGTCTTAGTTTAGCATGTGAACATAACACAATATGTGATTGCATAAAAAAAAGGCATTACATGCGATTACGTAATAATCCATAACATTTAAATTATATAGTCGCCAGTGGCGACCTCAGCAAAAACTTCTAAATGCTTCTCTGTCTTAGCCGTATTTTAGTCTCAGTCTGGAGCCCTGTTTCTGAAATATTTCTAAAAACCATAAGGCAGCAGATGGACCTGAAAAAGGATTTATTGCAAGTTGGGGAAGATGTAAATAAATATCTGTTAAATTAAATTCTTCTGTCCAGCTGTTGGTAAATTTACATGTATATTTTTTTTTTTTTTTTTTTTTTTTTTTTTGCCTGAGCATCACCTGAGTCTTCTCCTCCCATTTCTATTAATGATGCTTGATTCAATTTCCCACGCCTACTGCCTGCGCAGATATCAACAGCACAAATGGGTTGTAGGTTGCCAGGTTGAGGTCACAAATGGGTTGAAATTTGAATGGTGTGTCGATTGTGTGACTAGAATGCGTTTCATATAAGATCTGGCAACTGGACAACTTTGGAATAGTATATTGATGTCATTATTTGTAAAACGAAGTTGAGTCCATACAAATTACGGGAGTTTCTTGGGAGAAATAACAAAACGGGAGGTGAGCTGAAAAAATAGGAGTATTGACGGGTATAGATGAATCTGTCGTTTAATTCCCAATTTGCTAATTAAAAGTCTATATAATTTAGGCCATACATTGTGTGCGAAAAAAGTTTTAAAGTCATGATGAAACTGAAGTAGTGACAGAGCTTGTGTTCTGTATTGTGATGTACGTCCAAATGAAATGGATTACTGAAAAATATTGTGTGGGAACTCAATCCTTCGGTTGTTAAATTGGATTTAGAGATGTGAGAGGCAGATTTGAATGCAAACTTGCAGCCAATTGTGAGAAAGGGTTGATGTCGATGTTTGAATTATGATGTAAAAAAAAAAAAAAAGGACATTTCATGGGTGAACGGTTTCTTATCCACCTTATTTTTCCTGTAAGAGCGGGCGCAGCCATTTATAAATTTTATGGGTCTGGCTTCCGGTCTCATCCACGTCCAGCTATTTTTAGTTTTTAGTAACAGCTCATTCTGCTGCTTGATTTTTGTATTGGTGTGTCTTATCATATTATTTAAATGTATTATCTTAAGGATAGGAATGCGGTGAATTTCATGATAATCAGTCAGACATTCTTAATGCTTTCAATGTAATTTTTTTTTCACATGCATACCAGAGACATTTTAAGACATGTTTACTCTCTCTTGCTTTATTCTAATAAATAATTTAAAAACAGGGCTGCACAGATAGCCGAATCAATAACCTTCTCGTCTGCCTTTTCTCTGTCTTAGCCGTATTGTGTGGCAGTACTGTATTGTGTGTTCCTGATCTCCCGTTACAGGCTCTTTAGTGTGTTAATCTTAATATCACTCTGTTCCACTCGCTGCTCTCTCTTTGTCTTGCTCTCTTTCTTCATTCAGACGTTCAGAGATCAAATCAAAGGGGGGGTTTATGATTGACAGCATCGCTGTGTGCGTCTGTCACAAGTGTTCCTTCCTTTTTATTGACAGAGCTGTTCATAGCCTAGAGATGGTTGCGGAAATCTGTATTATTATTGTTTTTCTGTCCATCCGTTCTGAGTCAGGATGTGGTTCAGTCTGTCCACTTCTCCTCTCATGGCGTCTCATCCCTTCCTCTCCCTCCCTTTCCTAGTGGAGTGAGTAACAGAGGCAGTGAGGTCACAGATTATAGGAGAATCGGTCCGTAAATGCCTTTTTATAGTCATGATGTATAAATATCCAACATTTTTTTAGAAAACACATGTCCTCAAGTTAACTATTAGTTATAAAACTGTATTTAAACACCGTCCCTTCTTGTGGTTTGTTTACTAAAAACACAAGGCCTTAATAAAGAAATTGATTTGTAAACAGCGCAAAACTGTGCATACAACAAGCAATGATTTGTGATTTATTTTTAGTCAGACATGACTAAAAGTAATCACGTGGTTAAGTGAGTCAGCAAACACTCTAAACATGGCTCAAGACCGATTCAGTTACAAAGGGACTTGCCTGGTCGTCTAAATGATTCAGTCTGTTTCTGTAGGTTTAGTGTTGGTGTTTGGGGCAGCTGTGCTACTGGTGCCCAGTGAAGGATTTTCCTCCTGGGTTTGCCTGTCTGTGTGTACCCTGCTCCACTTCCTGCTGATATAACTTCTCCTGCTGTGCGATGACCCACTTTGTCACTCCTTTTCTCTTTATTTATTTATGTCAGCACTTCTCAATCTACAGCTTTTGTTTTGCTGTAATCACAATTGTAATAATGAGGTACATGAGGTACTGTGCCTCCCAGAGACGATTAGTCTGCTGCATTGGTGTACACTACCAGTCAAACGTTTTTGAACAGTAAGATTTTTATGTTTAAGTAAGTCTCTTCTGCTCACCAAGCCTGCACTTACTTGATTCAAAATACAGCAAAAGCAGTAATATTGTGACATATATTTTTACTATTGAAAATAACTGCTTTCTATCTGAATATATTTTAAAATGTAATTTATTCCTGTGATCAAAGCTAAATTTTCAGCATCATTACTCAGTATCACAGTCTTCAGTGTCACATGATCCTTTATGTTTTTTGAGCAGCAAATTAGAATATTAGAATGATGTCTGACGAATCATGTGACTGGAGTAATGATGCTAAAAATTCAGCTTTGAAATCACTGGAATAAATTACATTTTAAAATGCATTTAATTAGAAAACATTTTAAATAATAAACATTTTAAATGGTAAAATTATTAAATTTTACTATTATTTTATGTCTATTGGATCAAATAAATGCAAGCTTGGTGAGACTTGAGAGAGACTTCTTTAAAAAACATTAAAAATCTTACTGTTCAAAAACTTTTGACTGATAGTGTATTTTAAAGACTTTTGCCTTCATAGAGAAAGAATGCTTGGGTAATAAGTTTAGATGAGTATAAAACTCTCTCACACACCCACAACATTTTCCACTGTTTTTATGGGGGTTTTTATTGTCTATTAATGAATGTTGTAGATCTACTTTTACTAGCTAGACAGAAAACATTCAGCTCCATTTTAATCCTACAGACAAGCCTAGTTTCCAAATTAAGATCTTTAGAACTGAGCCTATTTTACATCATTACATGTTTCCCTTAAATTCTGGTTCTGCTAATTCCTTTACATCAACATTTTAAAACAGTCTTTAAAAGGGACATATAATCTGACTTTTTCTGTGTTTAAGTGCTGTAATCGGGTCCCCAGTGCATCTACCAACCCAGAAAATGTGAAATAGGATAACCCAGTAACTTTGTTTTGGTAAGCCTTTCTCTGCACTCTTGTGAAAAAATAAGCCACTCAGATTTTGCTCTCCCTGTGACGTTGTAAGGGGAACTTACTATAATATTACCGCCCCTTAATCTGCACATTTCCATCTACGGGGCTGACACTTTGTTTTCACAAGTGACAACAATGTACCAGTTCTACCATTGCAAAAGTTCGAGCAAAGCATGCTAACTGTTCTGTCTTTGGCTGCAAAGAACACTATATAGAGTCCCTACTTATTTACTGTATATTACGCTGCTACCACACGGATCTAATATAAACATGTCACAGACATAACTGAATGTTTTTGTAACTCCTGTGTTTTTAACAGTAAACTTTTGTGTATTTGACAGTTTAAGCGCAATAAGATATTAAAGAGAACTTGGTTTAGTACTAACATGCAGTGTGACAGCTGCATTCTGCGTGCTCAGAAAACCCTATATGAGAAGTTTAAACTAATATGGCTTTAAAACGCATGATTTCAGCACAATAGACATGATAATCAAAACCAAACAGATGCTTTTCGGCAGAGTATCTGAGGTACGAGCTGTTAAGTCAGCCCTATTCTGGAAAAGGGGGCGGGGAGCAGCAGCTCATTTGCATTTGAAATGCAAAAACAGTGTGTACCAGTAGTGTAGTTCATGGGGCCACTTAAATTTACTTAATCACTGTAAATAATAAAAATATCTTTGAGGGCTTGCTTATTCAAAAAACATTTAGATGCCTACAGTTGTACAATCTGTACATCATTAGGCCTAACTAGTGCTGCTAAACACTTAAGTGTTACGTTCAGTTGACTTTTGACTTATTATTTCTTCAAAAAACATTGCATGCTGGGTTAAGAAGTCTTGTGGAGTTCATGTTGTAATAAAAGGTGTGAACACACCTGTCTTAAATTCTCAGAGCAGGGTTTGACAGTCTTGGCTTCATTACTCACACCTCAGATGTTGACAGGTTTCTATCAGCAGGCACCTGCCTGTGTGTCTGATCTACACGGAATACCAGACATGGAAAATTTTCATATTAGGGTTTTTGTAGAGGACGGTAGTTAAGATGGACCTTGAAAGTGCAGTCAAAAGACTCTCTTGCTCTGGCAGGCAAAGTAAATCTTAATGTACATAGAGCTGCATGACCTGCAGCCACAAATCTGAGCTGAAACAACTGAACGACTTTAAGCGTCTGTGTGGTAATGGGTCTGAGAAATGAACTGTACCCTAGGGAACACAGAGTGCACATATGAAATATAAGAAATGAACCATGAAATGAGTTACAGGTGAGGTTTTTGGGTTTCTGGCAGGATGCTGGAGGTATTGCAGCAGGAAACACATTGAAACAACAGCGATACTGTGGTGTAGTGCTGCTGAACATGTACTACTTGTGTTTAGGGTTCAGATGGTTTCAGTGGTTGTGTAGTAATTGTATGTGTATGTGAAACAGGTTGCTGTGATCAAGGTAAAAGGGTTTTGTTTTATAGAACCATTGAGTAATCTTAACCAAAGCGTGTTGAATGATTTCATAAGAATCATACCGACTTGTGGTAAAATGGGCATCCGACGTCTCCTTTCTCATTACGGGAACCTTTATAAGGTCTTTTTTCTAACCTTTTTTAATGTATGTGTCAGTTCAGTTAGAATATTATGCACATTGATAAATGCTGATACAGTGATACATATTATATAATCATATGTTTTGTACTTGACTTTTTAAGAATTAAGAAGTGCAGCATTTATTTGAAATGTCTTTAATAAATAATCTTACTGTCACTTTTGATCAATTGCATCCTTGCTGAACATTGTGACCTATCCAAGAGGAAACATAAAGCCATTATGAAAAACTTTGATAAGATCATGTGAAAAGAGAACTGCAGTGGAGCATGCCAGCTAGCCTAGAGGAAACACTAAGTCCAAGTAGAAATGGAAATAGAGGAGAAGAGAAAGAGAAAGAGTTTTGGTATTTCAGAGCGAGAGATGACTGAAAACAGATTGTCTTCAATGCTCCATGTCAAGCACAGCATGACGCCACAGGGCAGGAGTGTGAGTGTGTGTGTGTGTGTTCTAGAAATGTAGAGAGACACAATGGAGTATCTGTGCATGGTTTCTTGATTCTCTCTTGCTGGTTTCCAGACAAAATTTAAGTCTAGTCGTGGGTTGAAATGCTCTATCAGTGGTGATTCTTCACAGATAATACTTTTTGGGAAGCACTGACGTGTCTCTGTTCCTGGGAAACTGATCCATATGGTAATCTAGAATAATCCAGACATGCAGCAGGAGATACTTCAGGTTTGTCTGCTTTATCATTTTTGGAAAGGTTTAGATGAGGATAGTGATGTTTCTGGAAATGAGACACACAGCACGCATGCATAAACGTACACCTGTCAGATTGCGGTCAAGCCTCTTACTGCTGGTAATCCAATTCAAGATTGTGAGTCCCAGTTCCTGCGTGTGTGTTCTGTCTTTCTCTACCTCAGTCCTTCTCAAATGTCCTGAAACTGTTTTCTCCTTCTAGTTTGGGCTGTCTGTGAGTGTTCACTTGATGTGTATTGTGAATGTTGTACTGTAAGGTGTATTTGTGCTTTAGTGTGAGGGATGAATTGAACTCCCTCAACACATTCATCTAGTGCACACACACTTGCCTCTGAAAAGCAGTGAGTTTGTTTTTACTTCTGAGCTATTGTGTGTGATATGGGTATGAATTGATTTGCAGAATCAGTTGGACTTGGAACTCATTCCTGAGAAGGCTGATCAGCATCTTTCTCATTTCTCATCTGATCTTGTTCTCTGTTGGGCCATGAGTGATTCCAACTCGATTTTTTTTTCACAAGAACTAAAATCTGAAGCTTTCATAGCTTTTCTTTTTGATATTGTTCTTGTTTAATACTTCAGTAGCGCTGATTGTTTAATTTTTTTTTCTCATGTTCATTTTTAGGCAACCGGACAAGCTAGTTGTTGTTTGGACACGTAGGAGCCGAAGGAAATCTTCCAAGGTGGGTAATATTTATTTTTAAATGCTGTTTCAGACATTGCCGTAAATATGCTTGCATGTGCACTAACTAGTGGGGTTTTGCATATCTAAGCTACATTCTTAATAAAATATGATGGATTAAATGCACATCACCTTTTGGAGCAAACACAACGCTGAAGACAATTGTAGCACTGTTGGCATACCCACTGGACAATGTTAAGCTTCCAAGGTTGCATCAATAAATCAATGCATCACAAATCGAGAAATGATTCTGCACAGGGCTGCCCCCGAATAGTTGACTAAACTTTATGAAGAGGCTTGGTCGACCAAAATTTTATTAGTCACAGAAAAAAAAAAAAATACACAGGTAGTGGTGAATAGGTGACCCAGAACAGACTCACCATCAACCTCAAATATGTTTTTTAAAGATGTATGTGGTAGCAACTTTACATGGAAGCTCAATGTAATGTTAACCTAGAATAATGTGTGCTATTGAAGTGTCTGTGTGGAGTGTGGAAGCTGAACATGTAGCATTCTCCCTGCTGGACACAAGGAAGTGCCGGTGCGGTCACTTGCTCTTAAAATACTCTGTCATTTTTGGTCATACCAATAAAAGTAATACACCTTTCGAATCTGTAAAGACGTTTATTTGTGTGCGCTCAGAATAACAACGAAATGTTGCGCTTTTGTAAAATAATTAAAGCAAACAGGATGTGCTCTCTGCCATCTCGGACTCTGATGTTGAGTGTGTCACTCCAAAACTCTGTGTAAACTTGCCTTACAGATATGAAAAATATACATACATGTTGAAGCGAAATACAAGGCTGTGTATAGTGGGCTGTGTTTACATTAATCTCGCCTCATAAAAGCATTCTGAGCAGAGGTGCAATTACGCAAAATTACATGACGCTCTTCAGCGCTCTTCTTCGCAAAAATTAAAAACTAGATTAGAGCGCCACCTGCTGCTAAAAACTAAGCTCAGAATTGATTCCAGAGAGAATCACGATGCATTCGGAAAATCTCCGTATTGATCCACGTGTCGCAGTACACAGATTTATCGTTGCAACCCTATAAGCTACAGTTACATTATCTAGGTCTGTAAGACTGACTTAACAAAACCAGATCGCAGTCTGACAAAAGTGTTTGTGTCATTTTTAGTTTTAGCCCAACTGAAGTGAAACTTTTAATGTGCATATAAATGCTCTTAACGAGTTAGTTAATGATGTGAGTTTGGTATTGCACAGCTCCTTCTGGTGCTGATATTGGCTCAAAAATTACATCAACTTTAATGAATCATTAAGGTTTTATGTAACAACTTATTACTCGAAAATTCACTGCAAAACATTTCTTAATGTTGTTGTCTTGTTTTCCAGTTCAGAAATCTAATTTACATGTAGTAAAATGACTTAATGATACTCTTGTGTTTCATGCTTAAAACAATAAAAATTCTGGTTACTTGGAAAACCAAACAGAAATACAGAGTTAGAGTTTATGTAAGAACAACTAGATAGATTATTGTTTTTTGTTTTATTTTGTATGAGTTAAGCTGTTTTCATGCACCTATTATCTTCATTTTGTGTAACATCTAATGTGTTTTTTGTTTTGTTTGTTTGCAGTCTCATAGCTGGCAGCCTGGCATCAAGAACCCCTATAGAGGAGTGGTGGTATGGCCTGTTCCAGAGAACATAGAGATCACTGTCACACTATTTAAGGTAAACACATGCACTCATATATATAAAAAAAAAACAAAAACACTGTCTTATCTAGAGGCCAAGTAGGTCTAGATGCTATTGGGGCCAGTTGTAGCAGTTGGCTTTTTCCCAGAGGCTGATTGGTTGGGATCTGCAGTTCTGCTGCTGTCTAGACGTCCTGATTCCACTCTAATTGAACTGCCACAGTCCAAATTTTAACCCCCTTCTCAAGTGTGTGTGCAGCAGAAACTGACACGGCAGGAGGAAGTCTGTGCTCGGTATTTTAGTCATTTTGAGATGCCGGTCAGCAGATTTTTACATCTGGCAGGAGAGAAGCGAGACCTTACATCCTGAATTGTTAGACCCAGGTGCAGGAAGTACATCTATTAGATAAAGAGAGAGAGAAGATTGTAGATCTAAAGTTCCTTCTGTTAATGGCTCTATGAAACATTCTTTAAATATGAGTGAGATAAAATTACTCCTTGCTAGGATTCTGATCATATCTCCCATAAACATTTTTGTATATTCTGAAATCACATGCAAATAGCTAACCCCAGTGCAATTATGAACATGTATGATGAAAGTTTGGATTTCATCCATCATTTCCTCAGCTCACAGTGGCAAAGGCACTGACTTTACACCACACACACATGCAAGTTACGAGCTAGCGCTGACAGGCTGACCTGGTGTTGAATATCCTATAACAGTCTCCACATTGTGTTTACAAAGGTTACTCACACAAAGTGCTTGTCCAAACATTTGCCTTATCAGCCCTGTCCTCACCAAACCACACTAAGACCCACTAATCAGTGTCATGTACAACTACATCTCCCAGAGTTCATTGCAGTGGGTCAGTTTGACATGCATGAGTTCATGAATGTTTCATTTGTGTACCGCCAACCTTGCGGTCAGGTGACCGGGACAGTTCCAGAACAACAGAACAGCAGGTCAGGTGAACCTGTATGTATTTGCATCCTCATATGCATATTTACCTGACTAATAAACCTGATCCATTTAAAATAGCCTCACAACACAGATCAGTGTGAGAAAACTGTAACTGTGTGACTTGTATCACTTTGTCTGTGACCTATTGCATTGCAATTGCCCATTATAATACTGATGTAGCCAGATGAAGCTTTGGATGAGTCATTTATGGAAACGTCTCTACATCCTTTGTGTTTTACACTTCATTTCCTTTTTGAAATGCAGAGCTTGCTTCAATCTCTATTGTTGATCAGTAGATGAAGATTGATTTGATCTGTGGAGTTGCTTTTTCCCAGTATCTTTGCACTAAAAACCGGCTGTATTTAATGAGCCTTGTCTCAGTTGTTTGACATTAATTCATTTTCACATTTTGTTTTTCAGGATCCACACGCAGAGGAGTTTGAAGACAAAGAGTGGACCTTTGTCATTGAAAATGTGAGTGCTTTCATTACACTCTTGTGGTTCTGTTTAGTTCTGCTACGTATGTGCAGCCTGACACCTAGTGCTCAAATAGAGTAATCACACTTATATTAAAGACAGGATGAACAATGGCTGGTTTGAAGCAGATGATGTTTGTCAGTAATAGTTGTTGTAAGTGTTCATGTGGTTTGTGATTTAACAGATGATTCACAAGTGATTCTGTAGTTTAACTGAACTGTGATGCTCAGTATTTGGATTAATTTGTTTCACGTCTTGGGTTAAAAGCAGGTTATTTTTCGGAACCTGACCTAGCTGTTTTTGCAGCAGTGCACACTGTTTTAATGCGAATACAACTAATTCACCCTGCCAAGTTGCTTTTGTCTTTTAGAAAATTGCAAGCTTTTTCGCTGTTGTAATGCATTGATTGTTGGAAGTGTTTGTCTTGATGCTGATCTGTGTCTTGGATGCTTTTAAACATCCCTTTGGTGTTTCACAAGACTTTTGTTGTAGATCTTTGCAGTGCGACTGGCTACCTGGAGGACAGTGCTGATCGTAAATACGGCAGTGTTTGGCGTCTGGTTGGCTAATTATCTTGTGGCTTTTTGGACCACACTTTCATGAAAAATGATAATGAGCTCTTTAGGGCCTCTAAACTGCTTTTGACTGCTTATTGCTCCAAAGGAGGAGAAACTTTGCAGTGATTGGAATCTCTCTGCCTGTATTTTTATATCCTCACAGATAGTCACAGGGCAGTAAAAGAAACTCAATTTGAGACTGAAAACTTGGCTATAATATGCGGAGAGAGAATCTGGGGACATATGCCGAACAAAATACATCAATTAGGGATGTTGTCTTTGTATGAAATTGTTGCTTTCCTTATCTTTTAGCAGGACTATAATTAGAAAAGAGTAAACAATACAAGCTGTTCAGTGGTCTTGTCTGAGCTGTGTTTTGTGGTTTCCTTTGCCGCAGAAGAATATCATACGCTAAAAATACACTGGTGACTGATATGATTTGTTTTTATACTTGTCCATCTTCATTTGTCCATCTCATTGTCATCAAAGATGTTCATGTCTTTCTTTCTTCAGTTGTAAAGAAATTGTTTTTTGAGGAAAACATTTCAGGATTTTTCTCCATATTGTGGACTTCTATGGTGCCCCTGAATTTGAACTTCCAAAATGCAGTTTAAATGTAGCTTCAAAGGGCTCTAAACAATCCCAGCCGAGGAATAAGGGTCTTATCTAGCGTAACGATTCTTTTCTAAAAAAAAAAAAATTACAATTTTTTGACCTCAAACGCTCGTCTTGACCTAGGTCTGCGTGAACTGTTTTTTCCGGTTCAAGACAGTTAGGATATGTCGAAAAACTCCCTTCCCTTCTACAGAGTGAACATGCAAAGAAGATAAAACACTCTTTATATATTAAAAAATAAAAAGGTAAAACAGTGATGTTGGATGATTTTGAAAATCGTGATGGGAGTTTTTTGACATACCCTAACTGTATTGAACCGGAAAAAACAGTTCACGCAGACCTAGACAAGATGAGCATTTGAAGTCAAAAAATTTGAAGTCAAAAAATGTAGAACTTAAAATTCTTTTTTTTTTTTAAATAACCGATCGTTTCGCTAGATGACAGCCTTTTTCCTTGGCTGGGAGGAAGTTTCTAAGCATAAGAGACTTTCAAAAACAAAAAACAAAAATGTCTTCCAGACCTAAAACTTTTAAAAGGTTGTCAGAATAATGTAGCACACTACAAGTTTTTTACAATTGCAGACTTATTTTTATTTAAATAGTTATGCCGTTTGCACTACTCTAGTTTTCCATGCTGAATGTGGCATCTGTCTGTGTCTCTGGAGAGAGGCTGTTTGGATCCACAAATATGGGCATCAGTCCAGACAGGGCTGTCCTATCCATCTGTCTGCTCAGCAGATACATGCACAAACATCAACACACAATAATAAACTCCCATCACAGGTCCACTGTAAGTGTATCTGCTGGCAAGCGCTCATTCATGTCTGTCCTCATGAGACAGCGATCAACTGTACACACACTCAAGATGTCTTAATCGGCATCAACACACATGCAGTTCTGTGTGCGATGACTATATTTGTGATGTGAGATAAATAGATGAAATGACATTCCCTTTGTGTTTGTGTTACGTGTACACAGATGGAGAGTGAGAACACAAAGCATAAGATCTGAATTCCTCTTGTCCATACACACCTCACTAATAACAGACTGATCAAAGACACGCCTGTCATCTGACACCAGCATTAAGACGAGAAGAAATCCACACACACCAGGTTCCCACAAACTTACTGAATTCCTCCTGCTACAAACACAAACACTCCCATCTCCTAAAAACTCTCTTTCCTCTCTCTCTCGAACCCAGACACACACACACACACACACACACACACACACATTAACTTGCATTTTTACAGGGTTTTTTGTCTTTTCCCTTTTTTTTTTTCACCATATTCATTCATTTTAGTCCATTTTACTGACATTTTAATGGATGATAATGGTGCAAAATGACAGAAAGAATTATCTCCTACAGACCGAACATTAAACTGCATTTCAAACATTTTGAAAAGTGTTTAAAGAATGAATGGATAGTTCCTCAAAAATTATAAACTGTTCCAAACCTGTATGTATTTCTTTATTCTGTATAGATATTGTGAAGAATGTTTGTAACCAATCAGTTTTTGTTTGGAGATATTTAAAAAAATATTATTTAACTTAATTTCTCAGAATTGTCAGTTTATATCTCGTAATTCTGAGAAAAAAGTCAGAATTGTGAGTTTGTATAACGCAGTTCTAAGAAAAAGTCAATAATTGCGAGTTTATATCTTAAAATTTAACTTAATTTATCAGAATTGCATGTTTATATTTCATAATTCTGAGAAAAAAGTCAGAGTTGTGAGTTTGTGTCAAGCAATTCTGAGAAAAAAGTCAAGAATTGTGAGTTTATATCAGAATTGTGAAGGGTAAAAAGTCATGAATTGGGAGTTTATATCTTAAAATTTAACTTTAATTGATCAGAATTGCAAGTTTATATCTCATAATTTTGAGAAAAAAGTCAGAGTTGTGAGTTTGTATTAAGCAATTCTGAGAAAAAAGTGAAGAATTGCGAGTTTATATCACATAATTCTGAGAAAAAGGGGGAAGAAGTCAGAATTGTGAGGAAAAAAATATCACCATAACCTTTTTCTTTATTTTTTATTCAGTGGTGGAAACAGGCTTCCATAGTTTTAGGGAGTAAATGATGACAGGGTTTTCATTTTGTGGTAAACTTGCTGTTTTAATTAAACTTTTTTTTTTCCACCAAAGATATGACAAATGTATCAGCATGAAATACAGTATAATATTTTCATCAGTAATATGTTTGAAATGACATTGTGTAGTTATCATCATGACTTTTTTTTTTTTTTTCTTTTCTTGAGCATTGACAATCAAAAAAAACAAAAGATTTTTGCTCTACACATTCATTCTGCCCTGTGCTCCTGCCTGCTGTGAGAAACTGTGAGGGAAAACAGAAGAAAGAATGAGAGAGGGATGGAAAGAGAGGAGTATAAAGGCAAGAGTGCATTCCAAGAGAGACCGACATCAAAGCTCCTTGAGCTGCCCTATTTGGCACCACATTTCTCTGTGTGTGTGTGTGTGTCTGACAGAGAACTGTGGCAGCATTTCCAGCCTTTTCAGTCTTCATTCCTCACATCAGAGTCTTGTGTTCTGTTTCACTCTGGGTTTAAACCTGCAGAATTGTATGTCTAGTTTGTTTCTGTAGTTTCCATATGTGGAAATTATTTGTCTTTCGTGCTCCATTTCAAAATTTTGGACTAGTGTGAATGTAGTCTTATCCTGGGCTAATCTGTGGTGTTTCCTTTAAAGTGAATCACAGAAAAATGGAAAATGGAAAAGCTGTACAAGCAATATTACACGGTTGTACAAGGAATATTCCAGAATTCTGTGATCATGTACTTTGTGATCTGTTGCTGTGTGTAAAAGACTTGAAGATTCCTAAAATGATCATTTTGGAATAAGATAAAATTGTGAGTTAATAATGTCAGAATTGACATTTTCAGATTAACTATTTCTTGCTGATTTTCTCCTCCAGCCACTAGAGGGCAGCATGTGACTGGCTACAAATAGGTTGTGTTCACGAGTCTTGGATTAGATACAAGAAATAAGCAAAAATAAAACTGTGTAGAAAATGTATAGACTAAGATTTAAAAAAAAAAAAAAAAAAAAAAAAAAAAGAAAGAAAGAAAGATGCTTTTGTCAAAGCAGAATTATTCACTTCCTGTTGTTCAAACAGTGTTGTTCAAACAGTTTTTTTTTTTTTTTCTTTTTTAAGATTAATCCTAAAAAATACAAAGCCTGAGTCTTCAGGAATGTGCCACTCTAAAACAAGGACACAATTTTGCATGTTTTCCGTTTAGAGTAAGAGAAATTTGCCCAATTCCAGACCAATTCTTGTTTCGGCTCTATCGTTCAATCATTCTTTTTTTTTTTTTTCTTTTCTTTCTCTTTCTCTCTCTCTGTTTTTTTGATGATCTGCTGCCTTTTGTGGACTTCGTCCAAAACATTTAAAGTCATTTCCACATCAGTTCTCCTCTGCCCAGGGGTCCTCGGCGCGGCTGCGTCTGCGTCAGGAGCACATTACGTGGGCTAGTGGTCCACACGCTGCCCCTGGACCCGTGCTTCTCTGGAGACCACACAGAATAATTCAGCCACCCAGCCAGGCATGCTGAGCAAAGCTGGTGTGGAGAATGAAATAGAAAAGTTTGTGTGTGTCTCTCCAGGGATTAATCTGAACTGAATGTAACTGGCTCTCAACTTTTATTGCTGCTTTGCTTTGTGTCATTTTGTCAGATCAGAGCCTCAGACGCACATGGATTTCACTTTAAATGGGATATTAACCTGTGAGCTCTTATAGAGGATTTCAGTTATTATTATTTTAGTTTATTTTTAGCGAATATGTGTCTTTTAGTATGTTTAAGATGGTCTGTAGTTCAAGTTTGAGTTGGATTTTCATTTTGGTCAAATCCAGGGATGCACCAACATTTGTTTTCATGTTGTGGCTGGGAACTAATAAATGGTAAATTTTAAAATGCAGTTCTATATTGTCTACATAAATTAGGAATGAAATTCTTAAAAAATAAATTCAAGCATTACAACATGGATATTCTGAGTTTTAGTAAAGATTACGTTTAACATTTTTATTAGATTATTAGTGCTTTTAAATTCTAATTTTGATATAATGTTAAATGACGGCAAAGGTAATTCAAGTGTAAAATAGGTATGCTAATGGTTCTATTAATATTTCAGTCCTCTTTTTTTCTTATTTTCCATTTTAGCTATAGTGGAAGATGCCATTTATGATGGTTTTCAGAATTCTTTTCAATGCACCCCAGTAAAGACTCATATAGGTTATTGTGTCTTCAAGTTTGCCAATCAATTTATGTGATTTTAAAAGAAAAGTATGATTTTAACAGTTTTCCAGGATTAAGTGGCCATCACTCAGTACCAACATCTTCTGGACCTTTAATGAAAGTCTGCTGGTTTCTTGTTGATGCAGAGTAAAACAGACTTCGTTTATGCAATATAAACAACCTATAGCGACACTAAGAGCATTAGATACAGATATTGATCTGCCGTTTCACGGTATGTGTGTATGTATACAGAGTATTGTGTGTGTCTGTGTATACCATGCTCAAAGTGCTCTAAAAGTTGAAGAGAGGGGATAAGCAAGTTGTATTTTCAGTGTTTTGTATTTTATACACTAATGTTCAAAAGTTTTGGGTCTGTAAGGTTTAATGTTTTTGAAAGAAGTCTCACAAAGCCTGCATTTATTTGATCAAAAGTACATAAAAGTGATATTAAATTCTTTGTTTTCTATTTTAATATGTTTTAAAATGTAATGTGAATTTTCAACAGCCATTATTGTCTCCATTAGTCTTCAGAGCCATGTCTTTCAGAAATCATTCTAATATGCTGATTTGGTGCTCAAGAAGCATTTCTTATTAATATCAATGTTGAAAACAGTGCTGCTTAATTTTTGTGGAAACTTTTTTTATTTTCTTCCCAGGATTCTTTTATGAGAAGTATGTTTAAAAGAACATTTATTTGTAATAGAAATCTTCTGTTACATTAAAAATGTCTTTACTATCAATTTTGATCAATTTAATGCAGCCTTGCTACATACAAGTTTTTGTTACCTGAATGATCCACAGCTGTTTTTTTTTTTTTGTTTTTTTTTGTTTGTTTAAAAATAGTTGTTCACAAGTCCCTTGTTTGTCCTGAACAATTAAACTGCCTGCTGTTCTTCAGAAAAGTCCTTCAGGTCCTGAATTTTTGTGTTTTTGAACACTTTTTGAATTTGAAGATCAGGGTAAATGTAACTTATTTTGTCTCCTGGGAAACATGTAAGTATCTTCTGTAGCTCCTGAAGGGCAGTACTAAATTGAAAAAAATATGATGTTTAGGCAAAATAAGAAAAATGTACACATCTTCATTCTGGTCAAAAGTTTACACCCCTGGATCTTAATGCATCGTGTTTCCTTCTGGAGCATCAGTGAGCATTTGAACCTTCTGTAATAGTTGCATATGAGTCCCTCAGTTGTCCTCAGTGTGAAAAGATGGATCTCAACATCATACAGTCATTATTGGAAAGGGTTCAAATACAGGAAAATGCTGAAAACCAAGGATTTTTCTGAAGAACAGTGGGCAGTTTAACTGTTCAAACAAGGGACTCATAAACATCTTTTTTAAAAAAAAAAAAAAAAAAAAAAAAAAAAAACAGCTGTGGATCATTCAGGTAAAAACACAGTATTAAGAATCAAGCGTATGTAAACTTTTAAACGGGATCATTTTTATAAATTGAACTATTATCTTCTCTTGTGGACTATATGTAAATGTATAAAAAAAAAAAAAAAAAAAAAAATTGTATTCAGTCAGTATTAATAAAAAATAACATGCATTTTTGTGTGATCCCTCTTATTTTGGTAAAATAATTAGCATTTTGCAGATTCTGCAAGGTGTATGCAAACTTATGACCTCAACTGTACCTTTGTTTAATGCCAGTAAATATTTTTAATTCACTCTGCTTCGGGAATTGTGAGAAAGTTTATTTTAAAGTCTGTATGTGTGTGTTTGACAGCCAGATTAACAGGATTCTTAACAGAGTTGGAGATCAAATGTAAGGCAAGGTCAGTTGACTCTAAGCCCACCTCTCACACGCACACAAGCAAAGATATCCAAAACAGAAACACCCTTTGTTTTGCCCCTCTACTGTGAGATGGAAGCAGGAATAAACATGCACACGTGTGTGTTAATCTGTTTCTCAGTTCTGAGGTCACACTGCTGCACACAGACTCTCTCAGGACACTTTGTGTGTGTGTGTGTGTGTGTCTGCTGCATTTCTGTGCTGCTTTGTTATTATTTGGGCTTAGTGGTGTAACATCAGATGACTGAACACACAACACACACACACACTATTCTCCTCAGTGTTTGTGTTTTATATATGTCACTGCTCCTTTATTCTTCTTTGTCTGATGTTTTTCCTCTGTTTTTTTTTTTTTTTTTTAAAGACTTGTCCATCCTTCCTCACCTGCCTGCCTTCACATTTCTTTTTATCTTCTTCCATTCTGCATCTGTCCCTCCCTCTCTATCTCTTTCCCCGCATCTTGGCCGTATTTATTTTTCTGTTTCTTCTTAAGATGGTGCCTGCTGATGGAGACAGATCTGAAAAAATATTCCTCAAAGCCAAATATTTATCCACAAGCTTGACCCAGGTGTTCCCCCTCTCTCTTTCTCCAGATTGCTATCTCAGATTGCACTTACAATACCATCCCCAAAGTTACATATTAACTGTGTAGTTATGGTCAGATACCAGTCAGATTATTAGTATCATTACATGCAATGATCTGAACACTGTAAACATGATGTTAAGGTGGTCTAACACTCCAGATCCAATGTAATCTGCTCTTTTAGGGCTAAAGCACTGGAGTGTTTTGAACATCTGCGTGTGAATCCTGGCTGTTGAAAGTTTCGGTCGATGCGGTTGGAAAAAAAGTGACTTTTTTTGAAAGTGTTAACAAGATACGTGCACACACACACCATTCTAATCCTTCTGTTTTTATTTATTTTCAGCAAGCATTACTTCATCTGTTTTTGTTTTGTTCTGCTTTGCTAGTTTCGGTTCGTGAAAAACGGACGACTAGCATGATAAAGCAAATTAGAGCTGTGGAACAATCGTTCACCTGCAGAAACACTTACAGGAATACAAACACACAGCGCTCATCCAGTATCTTGTATGGACATCTGAAAACAGAAAAATGGGATTAGTAAACGAAAAAACACGAGGAGAAAGAACCTGTAGTCATTCACATGAATGTAGGTGTGTATGAGTCGAATTTGTAATGTCTTCTGAATGTCACACTAATCGCTCTTTATGTCCACATACTATGGATTTTTAGCAGTCAGTAAACTTTTTACAAAGAAATAAAAACTTTTATTCAGCAAAGACACATTAAATTGATCAAAAATAGCCAGTAAAGACTTTTGCCTGGTTTATAAAAAAGAAGCATTATCATTTCCATAAAAATATTAACTTGCTTGGCTTTTCAACATTGCTGACAAGAAATTTTTCTGGCATCAAATCAGCATTCAGATTTCTGAATGATCATGTGACATTAAAGACTGGAGTAATGATGCTGTTTAAAGTTATTTAAAATTGTAATAATATTTCATAATATTACTGTTTTTACTGTATTTTTGTTCAAATAATGCAGCCTTGGTGAGCAGAAGATACTTTAAAAAAACATGAAAAATATCTTACTGAGTTTTGAACAGTAGTGTAGCCTATGTGTAAGAAAAGAAAGGAGGGATGACGTCTGTTTAATTAACTGTCTGTTTGAGCACAATTTGATTCACGCAAGTACTCTGTAAAGTGTTACTAAAACTCTTTTTAAAACCATAGACTCCGTGTGATGGATTAAACCTATTATGTCAGTCTTAAACGGCTTAAAACTCAAGAGCCAACACAGATACGACCCTCAAAGCCTGTGGGACGACACTGCCATAGAACCTGCTTTACGACAGCATGACAGAAGCTCTTACAGCAGCTCTGATCCTGAGATTCCTTCAGAATCTAAATGCTCGTAGATTGATTATTAAATACAGTGGATATTGTGTTAAACAAAACTAAAGGTCCCTTGAAGTTAATTCACTCAGCAGGCCATATTGTGATCTTCCATCTCCTAATCTGACAGTGAGACATCCAGTAAGAACTTTGCTGGTCATGATGAACCCATTGTAAAATGTAACTGTCAATGGGTTTAGTGTTGTGGCAGTTTGCACTTACACATATATCTATAATTCCCCTTATTGACTCTAAAATAGTGTTAGTTCATGGACTAAAGTCTGCAAGTGCTCCACATAAAATAACTGATTATGATTGGTTTCTTCTGTCAAACAGGGTAACTGTCCGCTGTTTCAGAAGACACACATACACACACTCTCAGCGTTTTTCCACCCAGCACTGATAACTGTCTCCTTTGTACCAGTGATGGACTCACTGAGCATTAATTTAAGTTAGTGCTGTCGATATAATTACAGCTGTGTGTGTGTGGTCATGTGAGGTGGAAACTGATGAGTTGGCACCTTTAAAAATGGGATGTTGGGTGTTAATCCAATAAATCTGTCTCTCTGGTGTGTGTATGTGTGCTTACCTGTCTCTCTGGTGTACATTGTGTGTGTACTGGAATGCTGCAGTGTCGGAGGTATTTACGGAGCAGTATTTTATTTGGCCCACAGTTGATAACTGTTGAGAGGATGGACAGAGAAAAAACCCAAAATGTATTATCCTTAATTTTTGGAACCGGATTTCTGACTTTATAATGTGCCATTTTAGCTTATTTTAATTTTGATTTTTATATTTAATGAATTTTTGTAAACATTTATTATTTTTGTTTTTATTTATGTTATGTCTACTATCCTCGCATTCATGGCGTTAGATTATCATTGTCTCAACAAAACAGACATTTAAAGGAACACCACTTTTTTTTGAAAATAGGCTCATTGTCCAACTCCCTTAGAGTTAAACAATTGAGTTTTACTGTTTCTAATCCATTCAGCCGATCTCTGGGTCTGGCAGTAGCACTTTTAGCATAGCTTAGCATAGATCATTGAATCTGATTAGACCGTTAGTATCACGCTCAAAAATGACCATATATAATGACAATATTTTTCCTATTTAAAACTTGACTCTTCTGTAGTTACATTGTATACTAAGACTGACGGAAAATGACAAGTTGCTATTTTCTAGGCTAATATGGCTAGGAACTATACTCTCATTCTGGCGTAATAATCAAGGAACTTTGCTGCGGTAACATGGGTGCAGCAGGTGCAATGATATTACGCAGCACCTGAAAGTGACTGGCACTAAGTTTGTGTAGATGCAGAGTTGCAGCCAGCAGAGTTAACGACTGCGTAATATCATTGCGGCTGCTGCACCCATGTTACGGCAGCAAAGTTCCTTGATTATTACGCCGAAATGAGAGTGTAGTTCCTAGCCATATCAACCTAGAAAATCACAACTTTTCATTTTCCATCCGTCTTTGTACACGATGCAACTACGGAAGAGTCAAGTCTTTGGTCATTTTGAGCGAGATGTTAACGGTCTAATCAGATTCAATGATCTATGCTAAGCTATGCTAAAAGTGCTACCGCCAGACCCGGAGATCGGCTGAATGGATTCAAAAATGGTAAAACTCATGAGGAGTTGGAAAATGAGCCTATTTTCAAAAAAAGTGGAGTGTTTCTTTAAGCACAGGTCACAGGCAAACATGTCTATGATACTCTGGAAAAACTGTTGACAACCCAAACATGCCACGGCACCATTGACATCATCCAGAGCAATGTTTATAATTGTTTGTTAATGTAGAATATCTCGTTTTACAGTTTTTGGGGTTGTATTTTCCAAAAATGGCAAATGTGTTAATTGGAGTTGGTCAAAAAACATTTTAATTGTAAACGGTTGCATTCGACATATGAAGTATGTAGGTTTGTCATTGTGAATTTGTGTATGGAATTATATAAAATTGCAATGTAGGCGTTTAATTGCATATGCAGCAGTTATTTTAGTGTGATTCATATGCTGTCACAGTATTTAGTATTTATTAGTATAATTTTATAGTGTAACAGTATTATATTTTATTTTATTCTTGCTTTTTATTTTTACTTTATTTTATACATTTTATTACGTATTATAATATTCTTATATTGCTTTTTAAAATACTTAATAATTTTAATTCCTTACTTGATTTTAATTGCTTATTTACTCAATTTTCTGTATTTTTACTTTCCTTTTTGCAACTATCTTTACACTTTTGCTTTGCAAATGCAAGTGTAATATTGTCATGCCAATAAAGCACAGAGAGATAAAGAAATAGGCAGGCAGATAAAGTCATCACACACTATTTTTGAACCTCTTAAGATGAATTTACTGATCTTTCAGAGGCCTGGTGTATGTGATGTCTGTGTCTAAGAGTCATTTTGGCAGCGCATGCTTGTCCTTCATCGGAGAGCCTGAAAGAGACTGTAGGTCACGAGGTTTGGTGGGTTGCAGAGAGAGATTTATTTTCTGTTGTCTATTGTTATTGTTTTGTGTGTTTATAGGCACCAAGCGGTGTCCCAGCGTGGGTATGCTGCGGAAACAACATCCCTAGTATTTGAGCACAGCTTTTTGTGATTTCGCTCTCTCTCTCTGTCTCTCTCTGAAGGTATTAAGCTGGCATCTTCTCTTTTCCTCTTTTATAATAGGCTGGTATTGTTTTGGGCTCTTTTATTATTTTGGTGCCTGGTATTATTTTTGATTTCCATAAGTCTTGGTCTGTTGGCTTTGCTCGTCTTTTATGTTCAGCTGGAACAATGGCAATCCCCCAGCCACCGGCCCTACCCTCAATAACAATTCCCACAAATAATGACACTACCCCTAATCTGTGTGTGTGTGAGCGCCACTCAATGACAGTTTGGGGAAATCACATTTGAATCACAACAGATGAGTGATGACAGACAGAAATAGGCCCTGGGTGATGCCAACTGAAAATGTGTCATCTGTCCTCTCCCTCTTTTTCTCTCTTTGTCTCTTCCTTTATATATTTATATTCAGCTCGGCATTCATGCAGAAACTCGCAACTGGCATTTATTGATGGTAAAGCCTATTGTGGCCCATTTCTTTGACAAACACCCTCAATGTTGATACATCTTTTTTTATAGAGCTACATTTATGATCTCCTCAGGGATCATCTCGGGTTGGGAACCGAGAACCGGTTCTGTGAGCCAGTACTTGGGAATGAAACAGCCTAAAGTTCAAAACACTAAACAAATTCTTAACTGAATTGGATTCAGAAGTTGTCCCCTTTTTTTATACCTAGCATCACTCATTCTTCTCGTCCTCTTCCTCTGCTATGAGTGTGTGTGTTAGGAAGGAAACCCCACAGCCCTGACCCGCACCCCCCATACTGGCACCAGCTGTGGATCAATACTGGGACAGCTGGGACTGCCACCCGCCTAAACACGACGTGCATACACACCCTAAAGTGGTTGAAGCTCCCGGTCGCACCCCTTTCTTCCTCGCGCTTCCTGGAAATGTCAGTCAAAGGAAGTTTGAGGTTCACTTTAGGTGTGAGAGCCTGCAGGGGTTTGGTGGTGTTCTCCTCTTACAGGGACACACAAATACTCTACACACACTCATACACACAGATGGGAAATATTATAGGCATCATTTGAAGTATTATGTCTGCTATCCTCTCAATCATGGCGTTAGATTATCATCATGTTATCAAAACAAACTTTTAAGCACAGGTCACAGGCAAACATGTCAATGATACACTGGAAAAACTGTGTACAACCCAAACATGCTACGGCACCATGGACGTCATCCAGAGTAATGTTTTTAATTGCTTATTACTACATAATATCTTGTTTTACATGTATTGGCATTGCATTATTAGAAAATGGTAAACATGTCAACTGAAGTTGGGCAAATTGTTGGCCAAAAAACATTCATGGTTGTACACATTTGCATTCTAAATATCATTTCTGTAGGTTTGCTATTTTGAATATAGAATTGCAATGTACACATTGAATTCCACATATAGTATACATCAGTGTTATTTTAGTATGATTTATATACTGTCATAGTGTTTAGTTGGCCTGAATAAAATATATTGATTTCTAAATTGTTTCTCATTTTTATAAAACTATATTGGTTCTTAAATACCAAGAATCGATTAGTCTAGCCTGTTTTCAGTCAATGAGTGAAACTTTCTACTGCACCTCGCATTCAATAAATAAGCTTCAAATAAGCTTTGTGCTTTGTCTTAGATTTCAAATTCTGTCCATTTTATTATAGTATTCAAACAATAGTTACCATTGTGATGCTGCTTAATGTGGATTGACAGATCGCTGTAGTGCATCAGTTCAAGAGAAGCAGCATTGCAAAGCAACAGTTACAGCATGAAATAAACATGAATGAACATCTGAAGGTATGTTAAAAAATATATATAGTTTACCAAAATTTGTATCCTGTCTCATGTAATCACTCAGTATTTCAACCATGAAAAGATGTCAGTGTAATAGCTTGTAAACAATATGTCAGGTAAAGTCACATGTACCTCCGACAAAACTTAAGTGACCAAAAACAAGGGGTGTGTGATGTATATAATCTACGATAATGTCATAATTGTTGTTAAAATATGCAATTTGACAATTATTGAGTATATCACTAAAGAAAAAGAAAAAAAAAGAGAGAGTCCATGCATACGCTGAGCTGTGGGGTTAGACTACTGCACATTATGACTTTTATATTTATATCATCTGATACAGTTGCTATCACACAAAGAGTGATGTTTTTCTCCAAAAATCAGCCACCTACTGGCAATTTTAGGTTTATATTTAAAGTGTATTTCCCCCTTTTCCCCTTAAAATTATTTCAAATGTGACTATTAAATAAAATACCAGCACAATAACATGCTCAGCCACATTTTGTCTAATTATTATTATCGACAAAATTCCAGAAAATACAGAGATTTCTTTTTTTTTTGTCATTATCGCACACCCCTACCATAAACTCATTATTCAGCTAGAAAAATGAAATGTAGAGAGGAGCATTTTGCAAAATATATGCTCCAAATAACATTCATTGTAATTTTTACTGTTCTTCAATGTTTAGTATGTTTGAATAAATCAGTCATGTTTTTATGACAACCACCTTTTAAATGTTTATTTAAAAAAAAATAATAATTTGAGTAGAAATATAATTATGTAGCTGTAACTCTATTATAAAAACTTCATTGAGTGTAATTTAGGTGTTTGTATATAAATCTGGTAATTTTAACCTTCAAGTTAATGTACAAGTAATTTAGTACCAGCAGACTCTCAGTTAAATTTTGCAGCATTAGTTGTTGTTTTTTTTCCTTCGGCATGTACTGTACCAGATATATATTCAAAATAATCAATTTTGAATTAGTATTTTTGTATATTCAAAATAATCAATTTTGAATTGAATTGGAAATCAAATTGAATCGAATTTGTGTAAAAACCAAGCTCCAACCAAGCTGTGTTTAGTATGTATTAATATAGCATTATAGTATTTATTAATATTTTTACATTTTTTTTAATTTGATTTTGTTTAAATTTTAGTATTTTTGTAATTTAATGTAAATTTATCTGTTTTTGTTTATTATTTTATTTAGCATTCTTTTAAAAACATTTTTATTTAAATTTTAGTGTTTTTTTTTAATTTCCCTTTTTAATATTGCCAAGGCAATATTTCTAGTTTCTACTTTTATTTCAGTTACTGAGAACAATTAATACTAGTTTTAGATTTAGCTAACAATGACTACTACAATTACCTAACTTTAGTTAACTAATGCAGTGCTTTAACACTTTGGTTTAAATATTTCTGCTTTGGGATTAAGTGGTGACAGTGGTATAAAGATATTTTGCAGGATATACACAAAACTTGAATAAAACCCAAATTTAGCTTTTTCCACAATATGTAGTCAGAATGGCATATACTGTTATGAATTAGAAAAAATGTTCTTGTGGACACATTGATTAAGCCAGAGTTTTTTTTTTTTTTTAAATATATCTGCTCACTGATGTTTAATGCATTTTTAGTTTTTAAACACTAATATTCTTTCAGAAGAAGTGTCTGTGCTGATGTGTCTTTATAGGGTGATATGCTTCTTAAGGGAGCAGCAGGGGGCAGCAGTCAGCCACCCTGGCACCTTCATCTCCCCTCTCCGCCAGGTATTTAGCAATTCTGTGGGTACAATAGCTGCGTATTGATAGTCATATCCCTGTGATAAATTAAAAGTGTCTTATTGTCTCTTTTCATTTTACACATTGTCATAACCCTGGACGGTAATCTGGGGTTCTGATTGACACCGGCAGCCAGGGAAAAGAACACCCTCATTGTTTGCGCTCGTCAAATCTGTTAAACCTAATTCTTCCCCGCATATTTGCATATTCTTAAGTATTTTTTCGGAGAAGGACTAAATCCTTCTTAAGTGTTTGATGCATTTTGAAATTCATTCATAAAGGACCTACATGCACTATTAGCTCGGTATAATGCCAGTGCATAATCTCAGCGATAAGACACGCTTTGGAGCGCTGGATTCTTCAGGGATGACATGCTGTATTTCCGACCGATTCAACAGGGGCTCAAATGTCAACACAAATGTCAAGTGGCTTCGTCGCCGAGCGGTTTTGAATCTTAGACGCAGGTTTTTTCTCCCTTTTATCGTTTTCATTTACTGAAGGAGTCGCTGAGGACCATCTCCCGTCCCAGCTGGAGTGGGGGATTGTGGGTAATTTGTCTGGGTGCGAGATTGGCAGGCGGCACTGTTGTTTTGATCAGGTCAGCGCTCGAACGATTTACGTCTCTGTCTGTGTTTCAGCCACCGCCACGTGGTGTGTTCTTCATGGCACCTCCGACGCTACCGTTCGGTCAAATTAATCACCTTCAGCAAAGTGTTAATGCACGCTGCCCGTGTGAGTTAGTGGATTCTTATGTGTGTGTGTGTGTGTGTAGAGCGGTATCGAGGCGAAAAAATAGTCGCTCTTCAGCTCTCTGCGTCTCAATCTTCCTGAGACTGCTCTGATAAGGGCTCGTCTTTACCTACGGGACCACTGATACATGCAAACACACACTCGTGCGCCTGCGAGTGAGATTTCTATCTGGAGATCTATATGTAGTCGCTCCACATATGCACACAGGCAGGTGTATGAATGCAGGCTCTTTGAGATGTTATTCACTGGGTCTTCATTTCTCTGTCTGCTCATTTTGTTTTGGATTACTCTGCGCAACAGGCCTGATGAGATAAAAGTGAAAAGAGCATAAAAGACCAAAAAATAGGCCTGTGTGGCCTATATCTCACCCATAGAGAAAGCTCGAAAGGAAACGTGTTTGTTGAAAAGAAGGCAGAATAATGGCTTACAGCGAGAGAAGAAATTTGTAGGAAGCATAAATGTGTAAAAAAATTAATTAGATGGAGAAAAAAAAGAAATGGAGATGAGTCAGTTTCAGTGTTCAACGTGACAGTTTAGGTGATTTTGATTCTTTAACCAGGTCGTGATTCTGACTCGTCATCACTCAAATATGTTCATAAAACACTGCACTATATTTAACATTAATCGCGATTAATCACGTCCAAAATAAAAGTTTGTTTACCTAATGTGTGTGTGTGCTGAGTATTTATATGTATATATAAATCCACATAAATGTGTATATTTAAGAAATATATAATATATATGATTATTCATGTAGAATATAAATGTGACCCTGGACCACAAAACCAGTCATAAGTGTAAATTTTGCGAAATGGAGATTTATACATCACCTAAAAGCTGAATAAATAACGTTTGTTAGGATAGGACGAGATACAGCAATACGAAATCTGAAATCTGAGGGTGCAAAAAAATCTAAATACTGAGAAAATCGCCTTTAAAGTTGTCCAAATGAAGTTCATAGCAATGCATATTGCTAATCAAAAAATACATTTTGATACATTTACGGTGGAAAATTTACAAAACATCTTCATGGAACATGATCTTTACTTAATATCCTAATGATTTTTGGCATAAAAGGAAAATCGATAAATTTGACCCATCCAATGTATTTTTGGCTATTGCTACAAATATAGCCGTGCAACATAAGACTGGTTTTATGGTCCAGGGTCACAAATCATATATAAATATGAATCTCTCTTTATGTAAATATTTGTTAAATATATACATGTATGTGTGTGCATTTATATATACATATAAATATACACAGTACACACATATATTATGTAAGCTCAAATAATTTGGATGCAGTTAATCTAAATTAATCGATTTGACAGCACTAGTATATATTAATTAAATGACTAAATTATGCTAAATAATGAATTAATAAATTAAAATGAAATAATTTTATATAATTATGATAAATTATTAAATTAGGTTTCTGTTGAATTAGAAATGTCTCTTTAAATAGTTTATTAATTTATATTAATGTATATTTTTATTTAGATTTTAACATTTAGATATAGTAATATCAAACAATTTGTTGATTAATATTGCAACATTTTTATGTATTAATATGTGTTAATACTGCTGAAATTGACTGGGAAACTGATTATCTTTTACAGTATCTTATTTCTTGCATTAATCATATTATATCTACTGGCTGTTTGGATTACATGTTCCTCTAATTTAAAAAAATAATTTAAGCTATATTTCAGCACATAAACATTAATTTAGACATTTAAAAAAAAATAAGGGGAAAATATGTTTTACCACAAGCAGTGAAATGCCTAAATGAAAGAAAGCATTTATTATTTTTTATTATTATTTATTTAACTATTTATTGCTACTGTATGTTGTATTGTTTTCTATGTAAAACACGTGTTGAAACCCACTGAAACAATTTACCCAAGGGGATAATAAAAGGTGCTACTACTATTAGTATCATCAAAGGGCTGAAGATATTGAGATATCTTTACTCTGTTTTTCTATATTGTTTATCCTCATGTGATGGTGTTGAAACATGTTTCACAGGTTGTGCGTGGTACTTTCATCCATGAGGAAATTGCTGACACTTAGTCAGCTAGCTGAGAAAATGCCTTAAGAACAAAGACTAAAATGTGATGATATTTTGTTGGCTTTGTTACATAAGAAGAGGCAGGTCAGGAAATGTCTCCAACTGTGTTTCCGGCCTACCTGGCAAATGGAAGGTGTGCAGGTGGCCGAGTGTTTTGTTTTGTTCCGTTTTTATTAGACGTTGTCGCCCTAAAGTCATTCTGGCACATGGCTGGTGTCAAACCCTTTTCCTCTCATTACTTTTTATTATTGTTTTTTTAAAACACCGTCTGATTTCGTAACCGGACATATCATGTTTACCCGTTGTCAGAGCAAAATCAGGGCCTGTTCAGGTTTCCTTGTCATTCCCTTTGGAATATTCCAGTCCTTTTACCTACAGGGGGCGCCATTGACTATTATGAAGGGGCATGTTTACTCTGCTGGTGTCAGAGGTGACGAACTAATACTGAGTTTGGTTATTTAAATTATTTAGGCAAATGAATACCTTTTAGTTCCAATATGACCTTTCTTTGTCTGAAAAGTCGTTTGAAGTTTGACATGATTTACGCCTGTAAACGGCTTCAAAGTTAAGCTTTATCTCACCATAGACAATTCGGTGTGATTAGAATATTAGCATTCTGTTTAGAGTTAGTACTCCATTCAGACGGTCTACATAAACTTGTATGCACATGTTCCTGGAGTGCTGGTTTCCCCTGTTGTGTGTGGGCTTTGTACATGTTAAAACAGGTGATGATTTTACCTGTAAGTGTGAGGATTAACAACTTTCATTCATTCAATTTGATTGTTTTCTTTTCTTAGAAAAGCACCACAGGGCAGTTTTGTCATATGCATTTTATAGAAACTGTTAAAAACATATTGATGCCAGTTTATATGATTTTTTTTTTTCAATGAAGTGTTGGTAGCAATTGTAATAAATAAGTTAATTTTTATTTTTGCAGCTTAAGAAGTATTTTAACTGTCTCTCTTTTTTTGTGTGTGTTATTTTAGGAATCTCCGTCGGGTCGTCGGAAAGCGCTGGCCACCAGCTGCATTAACATGAAGCAGTACGCCAGTGCCATGCCCACACAGACAGACGTCAAGCTCAAGTTCAAGCCGCTGTCCAAGAAAGTGGTTTCAGCAACACTACAGTTCTCCTTGTCCTGCATCTTTCTGCGAGAGGGCAAAGCCACGTAAGAGCAGACCAATACCCCATCCACACCTCTAAAACCAGCTGACTACACCCACGCTGAAGGAATGCTGCCACTTCAAATTACATTCCTGTGTATTTCCTTCTGTTTTTTTGCCTCAGTGACAGGGAGTGACAATACCTGACATTCCCAACATTCCTTTCCCTGGATCTCTCCCCCTCTCATCCCTCTTTCCAGCCCTTCCTCTTTGAAAGTGACTGTATGAGCTGGGCTTCATACATCGCTATACTATTGACAACAGACAGTCGGCCTTTTTGACTATGATATTTTGGCAAAATTTGCTAAACCAAACTTTAATACACAATATTTGTTTTTATTTAAATATTATATGATTCAGCGATTGACACGTTGAGTGATTTGTTTATTACTTTGTCATTAAAAATCAGTGGTCAGAAGTAATAGTGACAATCAAAGTTCTATTACTATTAATTACTATTTATTTATTTTAAGGCTATATTGATTTATTGATTTGAATTGAATCTCATTTTAATGAAACGGAACATAGTGCACCTCCCATCAAATAAATCTCAATAAGATTTGTGATTTGTTGGTTTTGATATGAAACAAAGTCTCATATTTCAAATCCTGTCAGTTTTATTAGAGTATTCAAACAATAAATACCGTTTTTGCGCTGTGTAATGTGTCTGAGTGACAGATCGCTATAACATCCAAATGCATGTTAAAAGAAATAGCAAAACTTACCGAAATCCATATCGTGTCTCATGTAATCGCTCAGTCAGTGTTTCAACCGCTGAAAGTCGTCAGTATAACAGCTTGTAAACAATAGCTCCTTTCACACATACAGTCTTTACTGGTAAATTACTGATAAATTACCATTGAGATTGTGTGTGAACATGACATTTTCAAAAATACTGGTAAATTCATTCTGGCAATTTACCAGTTAGAGAGATTGTGACATTACCAGTAAATTACTGGTATTATGCTGTGTGAACGCAGAATGAAGGTTGTTGGCATTGGCAATGAATTCAGAACACAGAACACGCTGATGTAAGTCGTCTACTGTAGGCTACAAGTGCTGCATGAATGTGAATGTTTGACACAAAAATAAAAACATCAACAATAACACTGACCTCATTTACTCCTCTGTGTTTACAGACACAACACCGGGAGATGTAGTCGTTTAGAGGTCATTTCTGGTTAATGATGTCACAGGATTTACCAGTATTTTGAAATGGATGTGTGAATGGTACTTTACCGGTAAAGAGACTGTAAAGTTGTTCTGGTAATTTTGCTGCAATTTACTGGTATTACTGTGTGAAAGAGGCTAATAATGTCATGTAACGTCACGTTTACCTCAGAAAAAAACATATTCAATGACTATAAATTTATTAGTCAGCTAGAAAAATGAACTCTAGAGATGAACATTTTGCTAAATATACTACTAATTTTACTATTTAAAATAACTGCTTTCAATTTGAATATATTTTAAATTGTCATTTATTCCTGTGATCAAAGCCAAATTCACGTCTTCAGTGTCACATGATCCTTCAGAAATCATTCTGATATGCTGATTTGCTGTTTAAGGAACATTTGTTATTATTATTATTATCAATAATTAAAACAGTTGAGTACTTTTTTTTTCAGGATTCTTTAAATAGAAAAATCCAAAGATCAGCATTTATCTGAAATAAAAAGCTTTTGTAACATTATACACTATACCATTCAAAAGCTTATTATTATTTATTTTTTACTTTTTATTTACTTTTATTAGTAAGGATGCTTTAATTTGATTAAAAAGTGATGGTAAAGACAATTTAATGTTACAAAAGATTTCTGTTTCAGATAAATGCAGTTGTTCTGAACTTTCTATTCATCAAAGGAATAAATTGTATTTTAAAATATATTCTAATAGAAAACAGTTATTTTAATTAGCAAAAATATTTCAAAATTGTACTGTTTTTGCTGTACTTTGGATTAAATAAATGCAGGCTTGGTGAGCAGAAGAGAAAAAAAACATTACAAATCTTTAAATGTTTATGTTTAAAGAAAACAGTTGGAGTAGAAATATAATAATGTAATTTTAAGTTAAAGTTACTATTATTAACTTTAATATTATAGAAAGTGTTTGTGTACAAATCAGCTAATTTTAACCTTCAATATTATAGTAATGTAGTACCAACTGACTCTCTACATTTTACAGCATTAGATTAGAGATTTTTTTTTCCCTTGAGTACTATACCTGATATATATCCAAAATAATTGATATTGAGTCGAATCAGAATCGAATTGCAAGCTTGTGAAGCATAATCAAATCAGGATATTTGTGTCAAAACCTAGCCCTAATTTCTATTATTGTAGAAAAATAGAACAGAATATATAAATAGAATTATTTCTGTTTGAATGCTTACCAAAGTGCAGATTTTGTACCCTGGGTACTGTTTTCAAAAAATATCAGAAAACACACATTTAAGACTGTGCCTCACATTTTCCTGGCTTACACTAAAAGAAATCAAATCCTGTTGGAGAAGTTCGCCCCAGACGTGAGCTGTTGCTTTTTGACATGCGCGTCACAACAAACAGAAGTCAGATGGAATATTTCCAGCCACTGGCCTTGAGAGTGTAAATATCTTTCCTTCACTCGTCTCGCAATATCCACGTTTCCCTCTTCTTTTTTTTTTTCTTTCTGAGCTCGTCTGCCTCCAAATAAAGGAAGCAAGAAGCGTGTATGAGTGTATGCGATTTCACCCTTGCGCTCTATGAGATACGTGTGTGTTTGTGTGGCTTTTGTGGCATGTGTGTGACAGAGGTTACGAGGCGGAAGTGTAACCGCTCTTAACCCATGGGAATGATGTCAACAGCACACAAATAAACCCCATTACATAAGTTCAAATAAGCTCCATGCCTGCCAAAGAAAGACTGGACCGCATTCATAAAGAAGTGTGAGATAGACAGAGAGAACGAGAAGACGGGGACATTGGGAGGGAGAGAGGGAGTTAATCCTGGAGCGTTATCTCGCCGTGCTTGTGAATGCCCTGGCTGGAATGCATGTCCGTATTGCACTGCCTCTTATGAGCAGGACCATGAAGGGCATTCCGTTTACACGTTCATCTTTTGCTCACTCTCTCTGTCAACCAGGCTTTCTTCTCTTCTTCCGTCCATCTCCTTCAACGTAACAATGGTTTTTACACAAAGCACAGTGAATGGAAGGCCAGATTCACACTTTACTAACACTTGCCAGTGTTTTATTCAAATCTGGTTATCAAAAAAATAAGTGAACAGTTCTCTGTCCATTCTCAATTTTTTAAAATACATTTCAAATCCTTTTTGCTTTAAAATGAGCACATAATATGGAGAAAATGACTGCTGTGTGCTATGCGTCTCATCTATGAATGATTTCATCAGATTTATATTATGCTTTTGTGTCTTGTCTTTCTGTGTGTAGTGATGAAGATATGCAGAGTCTGGCCAGTCTGATGAGCATGAAGCAGGCCGATATTGGTAATCTGGATGATTTTGAGGAAGAGAATGAGGAAGATGAGGAGAACAGAGTGAATCAGGAGGAAAAGGCAGCCAAAATCACAGGTGAGGCTTGTTTGAATTCATCTGAAGACCCTTTGCAGGTGAATCTGATATTACATACATAAGACCACTATAGGGCTGTTTGTGCAGCCACACACTGCAGTCTAGTTGCAGTGAAATGCAAGCTTTTTTTAAAAAAAAAACAAAGAAGTTTGTTTTTTGTTTCTTGATCTGTTCTGTTTTATTCTATTATTTTGTTATTTTCTATTCTGTTTCTTGATTGGTTCTATTTTATTAAGATTTTTCCATTTATTCTTCTGTTTTTTTTTATTAATTCTAATATATTTTCATATTAGTTATTCCCTTTTTTTTTTCTTTTTCATTTTATTCATTTTATTTTATTTGTTTTGTTTTGTTTCTTTTTTTTCTGTTCTGTTTCATGATGTATTCTTTTCTTATTCTTTATTTCTTTTGTTCTTTTTCTTATTTTATTTTGTTCTGTTCTATTCTAGTCTATTTTTTTTTTCTAGAGTTTAGTTTCTAGATGGTTTCTGGTCTGTTCTGTTTTATTCCGTTTTCTCCTTTTTTGTTTCTTTTTCTTTTTTCGTCATTATTCTGTTCTATTCTTTTGTTATTTTCTGTTCTTTTTCTTGATTGGTTCTGTTTTATATATATATTTTCCCATTTATTCTTTTCTTTTTTTATTCATTCTATTATATTTTACATTCTATTATATTATTATTCCATTTTTGTATTTTTCAGTTTTATTTAATTCTGTTCTATTTGTTTTGTTTCATATTTTATTTCTGTTCTGTTTCATTATCTTTTCTTTTATTTGTCTATTATTTGTTTCATTCTGTTTTTTGTTCTGATTCATTTTTTCCCGTTCTTTTTTGGTTCTTATTCTGTTCTGTTCTGTTCTGTTCTATTCTATTTTTTTCTGGAGTTTTGTTCCTAGATGGTTTTGGATCTTTTCTGTTATTCTGTTTTCTCCATTATTTTTCTTTTTCTTTTTCTTTTTCCAGAGTTATAAATTTTTTTTTTTTGTTTGTTATTTTCTGTTCTGTTTCTTGATTTGGTTTTATTTTATTACATATTTCCCTTTATTATTTTGTTACTGTTATTGTTTTTTATTAACTCTATTATATTTTACTATTCTATTTTCTTTTGTAATTTATTTTATTCTATTCCATTTTTGTTCTACATTCTTATTTTACTTTAGTTCTGTTTCATGATCTGTTTTTTTCTTATTGTTTGTTTCATTCTTTTTTCTTTCGGTCTTATTTTGGGTTTTGTATTTTGTTTTTCTTGTTCATATTCTATTCTATTCTATTGTATTTTATTCTATTCTAATCTATTATGTTAATTTTGTTGAGTTTAGTTTTTAGATTGTTTCTGATCTGTTTTGTTTTATCCTGTTTGCTCCATTATTTTTTTTCTTTTTCCATAGTTATTCTTTTCTATTATTTTATTTTCTGTTCTGTTTCTTGATTTTATTACATATTTTCCATTATTCTTTTGTTTCTTTTTTTATTAATTCTAATTTTTCCCCTTCAATTTTATTTGTTTTATTCTATTCTATTCTATTCTATTCTATTTGTTTTGTTCCTTTTTTTTCTTATTTCTTATCTGTTCTTTTCTTATTGCTTGTTTCATTCTATTTTCTTCCATTCCTTTTTTTCCCCTTATTCTATTGTGTCTGTTCTTTTTCTTATTCTAGTTCTATGCTGTTCTGTTCTGTTCTGTTGTATTCATTTTTTTTTTTTTTTTCTAGAGTTTAGTTTCTAGACAGTTTCTGAGGACTGCATGATACATTTGTGTGTAGTGTATAAGCCAGATATTTATGTCTAGATTGTTAAAGAAGAACAAGAATAAATGTGTATGGATTTTTGGTCTCTTGTAAATTTTAGCATGTCATAGTTTGGTCCGTGCTCTCTTCAGGATTTCTGTCTAGTCTCAGTTCAGTTTCATTTGAGTGACAGTTATCTTTTCTTTGTGGTTTATTTTCTGCCTGTATGTGCACGTGTGTGCATTTACTTGTGCCTATTGAGGCTTATTACTATGCTTTACATTTTGTTCTGTTTTTGGTCCTAGTTTATTAGCTGCTTTTTCTAGGCTTTCATACACAATGCACCACTTGATCTCCGTGTATGATAAGGAATGTCCGCCCAATCCAGTGCATATTTGTGTTTGCATGTGCATATATGCCTATGTGTGCGTGATTTTGTGTGTGTCTGTGAGACATTGTGATATAATCCAGCCTCCCGTTACCTCCCAGATGGTGGAGTCTTAACATTAAGCCCATGTGCTTTTATCCCTTTATAAATGTATGGCGCTCCTATGGAAATGCTTGAGTTGTTTATTCATCGTATGGGTTTAGGAATCTCTTTGTTGCCATAGAGATGACGTCCGATCTGTTTTTCACAGTTTGTTAGAGCGAAGACACAATTCGGGCTCTTTTCAGAGAGACACACCTCAAAACACACACACACACACACAGATATTGTCTGTATGTATTGCATACCTCTCTTTTCATTATACAGGTTAGCGTGTGTGCGAGCTTGTGTGTGTGTGTGTATTGATTGTATGTTGTGCTGTTTGCAGAGATTGTGAGGCAGCTGAATGCTCTCAGCTCTATAGATGGAGATCCAGATGACTGCCTAAAGCAAGCAAATAAACCTGCCTCCTCTTCTGAAGGTCTTTCAGCTTTCACCTTCTTTCATTCTTTTATTCACTCTCTCTCTCATCTCACTCTCACTTTCATTCACTATCTCTGTCTTTCTCCTTTTTTTCCATTCCTGTCGTTGTGCTGTGTGTTACAGAGCATCTGTTCATTGATCTTATTTTTTTTCCACATGCTGTATGTTTTTTCTTATTTAGCATTTTTCATTTGTGATTCTTCATTTGTGCCCTCGTTCCACCTTCTGCAGTTTGTAGTGAACCCAATTACCCTCCGAAAAGCTTTGTTTCTGTAACTATGGAGTTGATGATCCTGGAACACGTCACTGGTCATGTGATTGACTGCTCTCATGGCCTAATATGGGTCAGGGTGGCATGGTGGTGGAGCGAACAGAGACGTCACACCTTTCTTATCACCTCAGAGAGCACTTCACACTGTTTTTTTTTGGGCCCACTGGCTCATGTTGTGAGTAGTAGTTCAGAATGAAGCCCTGCATCAGCTCTTCTGGAACATACGGCTCTTTGGACCTGAAGGATCTTGGTGTGGTTCACTTCAAAATGCAGATGTCAACAATTGATTTATTGATTGTTTTTGCCACAGTTTTGTTTTCATTCAGAGTTTCACCTGTTAATTCAACGGTTGTCCTCGCTAATTGTTTTGGGCTGATGAGTGACGTTCTCTTTTCTCTTCCTTCCTCTTCTGTTATCATCGTGGATGGATGTTGATGGTTTAGAGCTGATTAGTAAGTTGAACTTCCTGGATCAGGAGGACCAAGACCAGAGCAACATGAGCTCTAACCCCTTCGATGAACCTAATGACCCGGTTGACCTTAACCCCTTTGGTGACCCGGATGAGGACGGTAAGGAGGGACCTTTGACCCTTTGTATGACCTTTTTGCCCTTTTATCAGCAGGACGGGTTGTACTCATTAACAATCTGAGATGCATGATGATGTATTAAGTGAAAGGGAAATGTTTACTGCAGCTGGATTTTAGAAAATCATTCATAATTAAGATTATGTAAATCCATTTGATAGTAGGGATGCCTAAAACGCTTTTAAAAATGCAACTAGTGCAAAAGCTGGCATGAAATGAAAATCTGTTTCTAAATGCATGTTATAACATTTGACCCATGTAATTTACTACAGAAGCTATGACTGAAGCTATGATTTCAATTATAGTTTCTTTTCATGTTTATAAGATTAATAGTACTGTAATGGTGGGTTTAATTAGTATAATACCAGTAGAGATGTTACGCATTGTTTGTGTATTTCCAGAACCATCTCCAAAGCCTCATGTGCGGTCCACTATCAAAGATCAGGAGCCTGTATATGATCAGAACACCTCTTATTCCTCCAACCCGTTTGATGAGGCTGACGTAGATATGGATTCTTCTCAACACGGGAACCCGTTTGACGAACCTGAACCCGAACCCCAGCCTAAAGCATCTCCACCCAGAAGCAGCAAGAGGAAGAACGTCCGGCCGGTGGACATGAGCAAATACCTGTACGCCAACACAACCAGGACAGAGGAGGAGGAGCTAGATGAGTGAGTCTGGGATACACAGAGGGGCTGGGGGTTACAGCAGAATATTTTAAATGATTTTTTGAGTTATCAAAACAGTTCTGGAACACACAAAAGCTCTGTTTGGTCTTCTACTGTTCATTAGCAGTGCATGAGTGTGTGTGTGTGTGTGTGTGTGTGTGTGTGTGTGTGTGTGTGTCTGAGCGAAGAAGAAAAGCACTTGTCGGAGGAGAAGAAAGTGGTGAGCGAGTTCTTTCAGCAGGAACAAGGCTTCTGTTGTTCCATGCATTCTTTGGCCTTGTCTGTTCATCTCTGCACTCACTCACAGTGCTCCAGCAGGGACACACGCTTCCAAACCTGACGTTATGTAGAGAACATGAGAGCGGAGGAGGATAGCTTTTTAAAGCTGAGGTGTTTCTTAAGTGTTTCATTTTTCCAATGTTAAAATACTGTCACTTCCTGCTGCAGCACCTGACAATAAGGATTTTGTGCTGACCTGTCAGTCCAGTAGTGTCAAATTTTCACTGGCACCACCAGTGAAAAATGATTTATTTTTAGCAGTAAGAAAAGGTTCTATTTAAATATAACTCCAGTGTCACATGATCCTTCAGGAATCATTCTAATATGTTGATTTGCTGCTCATTTCTTCTTATTATTAATGTTAAATAGGGCTGCAACAATTCCTGGATTCTATTTGAGTATTCAATTTATAAAAAAAAAATAGATTGCATTTTGCCCATGTTGAATAATCAGCAAAATACTGGAAGTGGAGAATTCCACATGTTAAAACAATTAAAAATCATAATAAAGCATAATGCTATTAAGAATTCACAAATGCTACGATTAAATAAAAAAATATGTGTGATGCACATTTAATATATGTGCTTTAATTATTTACATGTGTGTAGGTTTTGTATGTGCATCTCAGAGCGGCTCCGTTCATAGTAAATGCTGCTCCACACAAACTCTTTTCATTTACATGTGTGGAGCATCTCAAACGCCATCTATACATATTGTAGTGAGTTTGTGTTTATTATAACATTCATCTGGGAATGTAAACCTATTCAAACACAGGCGAATACATCATCTTTCTCAATTATGCTAAGTGTTCATCACGATTTCAGAATAAAAGTTTAAACCCTCACTCTGGGTTTAAATGTTTTGATGTCCATATATTCAAGAAATTACAATGTCTATAGCTTTTCTATCATAAAGAAATGGGCAAAGATTAAAGATTAAGATTATTAAAGATTAAATGTCACTAACAATTAAATAATTGCCCTAATGTTAAACAGTTGGGCTGCTTAATATTTTCATGGAAACTGTAATGCATTTTCAGAATTCTTTGATGAATAGAAAGTTCAAAAGTTCAGCTTTTGTTTAAAACATTCTGTAACATTCCAAATGTAAATTCTAAATTTTTTTAAAAACTGAGTTTGGTGAGCTTAAACTTTTGAATTATACAGTATATTTATAGTAAATAATTTGAACTGTATTTTTATATGTAACAAAAGTTTTGAATGTGTTTTTTAAATGTGTTTAACTAAAGTACTTAACTAAAGTAATGTAGAAATTACCCTTTTAAAATGATCATTATTTTTCAATTATCAATTTTGTTTAGTCCAACAGTTAGCCTAAGGATGTTGTACATGATGCATATTAAAAAAAATGCCTCCTCCTCAAATCCATCTAATACCTTATCTTTCCTCTTCCCTTTCGCTCTGTCTCTCGTCCTCTCCTTCACCTCCATTTGTTTTGACTGCACTTTCCACTTCTTTCTTTTCTTAACTTGTTTGCATTGCTGTCCGCTCTTTCCTCCCTCCTTTCTCACTCTCTCTCTCTCTTGCTCTCTCACTCTCTGTCTTTGTCCGTAAGCTTGGGAGCTTGGGATACTTTGTGTCTTTAACCTTGTCTTTCAGCTAAATACCTGCTCAGTCTTTTCTCAGTTCTGTCTCCTCATTGTGTGTGTGTGTATTCATGTACATGTGTGTGTGCCTGTGATGAGTGATGGCTCTTTACACAGCAGTGTGTATTGATGCCAGCGGACGTCTGTGTCCACCTGTCAGCGAGCTCTCAGACGAGGCCACAGGTTAAAGTTCATGAGGTGTGACCTCTGGAGCACCTGGTCCTTCTCATAGTCAGCAGAGCGTTTTATTGGCTGATAATGTTCAATGATGTTTCCTTTACCTGAGGCAACAACACACACACATTTGTCAGGGTAATATACAGACAATTGGAAAGGTGCCGAAAATCTAAATGTATGCTAAATTGACAATTACCTGAAGAGTGAACAAAAACACATTTGTCCCATTTCTGCTGTGATTCACCAATTTGCTGATAGAGGACTTTGTTCTTTCACTCTCAGATCAAACCCGTTCTATGAGCCCAGATCCTCTGATGCAGCCACATCCACCGCAGACAGCAGCACCTTAGAAAAGAGCACCAAACGCCAGGCCCCTCAGCCTCCGAGTGCTGGACCCAACCCTGCTGTGGCCCCTGGAGGCCCTGCACCAAAGACTTCAGCTCCTGAAGGAACGTCCACTCCGCCTGCTCCAGCACCGTTAGCTGTCTCTGCTGTGATAGGGAGAGAGTTGGCCTCATCCTCACCCAAGGTAAGTCCTCGTCACCACATTATGTCTCCATCTTATGTTTCCAATAGAGTATAATGTTAGTGTGTTGTTGTGTTGACAAAAATGCTCTAATTGACCCTTCGCAAAGACCCGCCCCCCCTTTGTTGCTATGTCCAACAAGCCGTGGCATTCTTATGCCACACATCATGTTGTCACGCAGTGAAAAATACACCACGGAGCGATGAGAAAACTGACAACATGCCGACAGACAAGACAGAGCATGTTACTTTAGGGATGAAACGATGTCTCTTTCAAATCTTATAATTTTTTTTTGGTTAAAATGTGTTGTCACGGATCACTGTAGCACCTCAGTTCAGGCGACACGTGAACTGTTCATCTTTTTCTTATTATTAGTTATAGCACAAAATAAACATGAATGAACATCGGAAGGTATCGTTTTAAACACGGAAAGATGTAAATACACACTATTTTTCAAGTTCAAGTCCACCAGTCTTAATCGACTCTCCTGTCTGGTTTGGTTTGAAAATGGAAGATTCTGCGTTATGATTGGTCAGATCTCCTGTCAATCAAACTCCAAGAAAAACTGCAAAGGGTTAATTTGCGTGAAAACAAAATATACTAAAATAGTCAGTTTTTCTATCTTTCTCCAGAGTCTTTTCTTTAGACTTTTGGTATTGAATGTAGTATTTGGTATTTTTTTACCTCATTAGGGCCCAAGCACCGATGGTGCAAGGACCCTGTTGGAATTGCTCAGATTCTTCTTCTTCTCCAAAATGAATCTCATTTTTGAGGGCCTAAACATGCTCAAACTCACGAAACTTTGCACACACGCCAAAAGTGGTGAAAATTTACATCTGATATGGGTTTCAGAAGTGGGTGTGGCAAAACGGCTCGGTGGCACCACCTATAAAATTTCGATAAAGTGCCCCTCGAGCTGTGTTTCACATACATGTACAAAATTCGGTAGACACATGTAACTCACCAATACCTACAAAAAAGTCTCTTGGTACGAAGTATGAAACCCAACAGGAAGTCAGTAATTTTGATTTTTTTCAGCATGTTTTGTGCCATGCAATTTTCAGGCATTGTGTTTAAACAAACTTCTTCTAGAGATTTAAACAGATCATTACCAAATTTTGTCAGTGTAATCTTAAGCCCTTTGTAATGTTAAAGGAGAAGTCCACTTCCAAAACAAAGAGTCACATATTCACATACTCACCCCCTTGTCACCAAAGATGTTCATGTCTTTCTTTCTTCAGTCGTAAAGAAATTATGTTCTTTGAGGAAAACATTCAAGTATTTTTTTTTCCATATAATGGACTGATATGGTGCCCCGATTATGAACTGCCAAAATGCAGTTGAAATGCAGCTTCAAACGATTCCAAATGCAGTTGTAAACGATCCCAGCCGAGGAAAAAGGGTCTTATCTAGCGAAACAATTGGTTATTTTCATAAAAATAATACAGTTTATATACTTTGTAATGTCACACGCTCGTCTTGTCTTTCTCTGCCTGGACTGTTTTTTTCTGGTTCATGACAGTTAGGGTATGTCGAATTTCATTTTCTCCCTCCACTTCAAAATCATCCTATATTGCTGTTTTACCTTTTTTGTTAAGGTTTGATGATCTTTGCATGTTTACTGTGCAAAGACAGGGTCGGTACTTCTGCAGTGATGTAGGATGATTTTGAAATGATTTTTGAAGTTGAAGAAAATACGATTGGAGTACCCAATCCCTAACTGTCTTGAGTCAGAATACACAGAGTTCAGGCAGAGCAAGACAAGTCGAGCGTTTGAGATTGAAAAGTATTAAAATGTATTTAAAATGTATTTTTTTTATGAAAATAACAGATCGTTTCGCTAGTTAAGACCCTTTTTCCTCGGCAGGGATCGTTTACAACCGCATTTGGGATTGTTTGAAGCTGCATTTAAACTGCATTTTGGAAGTTCAAAATTGGGGCACCATAGCAGTCCATTATATGGAGAAAAACATGCCCATGACCATATTTAGTTATAGCCATAGCACCACCTGCTGGCATCAGGATGTGGCATGTTTTACACTCTAATGAACAACTCATAGAGATTTAATGACAGGCCAATATTCAGTTGTAATCATAGCGCCACCCGCTGGCAACAGGATACATGATGCTTTGGACTCAAACGTTTTTTTTGTTTAGTGAAACAAAAAACATGTTCAATCTGCACCAATCTTCATATGTAAAAGTGCTGGCCTGAAGACATCTAGCTGTCAATATCCAGTTCCAGTCATAGTGCCACCACCTGGTAGCAAAAAGTTTGGCACATATAAATGATTTTGACACATTCCTTCTATATTTACCACTTTAAATGCATGTTTCCCACCGAGCCCGGGTGCGAGGGACCTTTCAGCACTGCTTGCAACTTTAATTGGCTATCTTTGTGGAGTTTTTACTATGCAATGCATTCTGGGATTATGATGCAATGCAGCCTTAGATTTTTGTCAAATGGATAGTTCTTTTGTTAAAGGCTTTGTGTTGGAAATTAAGTAACCTATGATGCATTAATGTGCTGTTCAAGTACGCAGCTCACTATGTTTGGCACACAGCTACAGAATGCACTGATCTTTCATTGGTAGGTGAATATAGTTTATAGTTTGCCTGTATTTTTGTAAACTTTATACTTGTTACTAGTGATGCACTGAGTAATACTAAATTTCTCAGCCGATACACCGATAGCTTATTATTTATAATAACATCTGCCAATGCCAGAAATTAGCTTTTCTTAAGGAAGAAAATCTCTCCTCTCATTTGATACAATACTAAAATATTAGAGGTTATAATAACAAGAGAGCCCAAACTATTATAATCAACTGCTATTAATAATCTTCAACTGCTAATAATCACACTCAAAAAAATATTTTTTTGTATACAACAAGCTAGTTAGGGTTAAAAAAAATTACATAAGGTAGTTTGAAAAAAAAAATCATCAATGTGTGCTGCTTTATATTTTTAGTTTATTTTGTGCTGCTTAATATTTTTGTTCACTGTCATCTTTACAGGGTCTTTATTTCAGCCACACATTTTTCTAACAGTGCTACATTCTCATTTTCCCCTTTACCTTCTCTTTTTTGACATCAGGACCACTCACTCCATCCCTCTCATCTGCTTTCTGTCCTCTTCCTGCACGCTTCACTCCGAGCATTTGAATACAGGCATGTATTAGCTGCTCTGTAGGATCGTTATATATGCATTATGATTCTCTTCACTCAATGCTTTAGTGAGTCTAATTAACTGGCTCTGCGTTCCCACACTGGCTGAGGGTGTGGGGCATAGGGTGCAGGGGGCGAAGGGAAGCCCAACGAGTGTGAATGAGAGCAAGGCGTCGGGCCGCTGCGGAGGGGCTTATACATGGCCAGATTAAATCCCTACAGGCCGAGTGTTTTTATTTACGCCTGCGAGTGTGTGCGTTTTAATGTAGTCCATATTTAATTATAGCGAGGGGTTTATCACAGCACACCACTTGTGTGTGTATGTCCGCGCCTGAGAAGTCCTGCCCAACTTAAACATTTAATTACCCAAATTCAGTGGCCTGTGAGGACACACACACACACATACAGAGAGGGAGAGAGAGATCAGGCAAATAAGCAAATTTCCTCAGAAACAGGAAGTGGTGTCCAAGCTTTAGCTCATGGATACATGGATATGTGCTCCGAATTGCCCAGTGAGTACACTGCTGGACTCACACCAGACCTGTCCGTGATTTGTCCGTCAGAATGATTCAGTATTCAGTTTTTGATTGAAGATGTCATGTTTCCAGCAGAACCCTATTTATTTTGATCATTTGCTTCCGCGATCTTTATCCCACACGCACTCTGTACGGATTACGATTTCATTCTCTCGCTGTATGCGGAGGTTGTTTCCTCTGAGTGTGATGACCTTAGCATGAATAAAGTCAAATGAGATTAGCTGGAGACACACATGTACTATGGCTTCACGTTCAGAGTGAAGATATGGGGAAGCCCAAAGGCCTTGTTTATGACTTTTCTATGTGTGTTTATGTTGTTCCTAGAGGAACCCCCTCGCACGCTCGCAGACCTGAGGTGAGGCGGAATGTGCAGGTTGAAAAACAAATGAATAGGACGCTGTGGTAATCTCCAAACACACAAAAGCAATGAAAATGTTGAAATTGCCATAGTTTATGGATTAGAGCAGCCCTGAAGACACATGCATTCA